>NW_027309951.1:300000-437061 GCF_047496795.1 Chiloscyllium punctatum
TGTTTCAGCCCCTCTGTTTCAGCCCCACTGTGTCAGCCCCTCTGTTTCAGCCACTCTGTTTCTCTCCCTCTGTTTCAGCCCCTTTGTTTCAGCCCCTCTGTTTCAGTCCCTCTGTTTCTCGCCCTCTGTTTCTCGCCCTCTGTTTCAGCCCCTCTGTTTCTCGCCCTCTGTTTCAGCCCCTCTGTTTCTCGCCCTCTGTTTTAGCCCCTCTGTTTCAGCCCCTCTGTTTCAGCCCCTCTGTTTCAGCCCCACTGTTTCCCGCCCTCTGTTTCAGCCCCTCTGTTTCTTGACCTCTGTTTCAGCCCCTCTGTTTCTCGCCCTCTGTTTCAGCCTCTCTGTTTCAGCCCCTCTGTTTCTCGCCCTCTGATTCAGCCCCTCTGTTTCTCGCCCTCTGTTTCAGCCCCTCTGTTTCAGCCCCTCTGATTCGGCCCGTCTGATTCAGCCCCTCTGTTTCTCGCCCTTTGTTTCAGCCACTCTGTTTCAGCCCCTCTGTTTCTTGCCCTCTGTTTCAGCCCCTCTGTTTCTCGCCCTCTGTTTAAGCCCCTCTGTTTCTCGCCCTCTGTTTCAGCCCCTCCGTTTCTCACCCTCTATTTCAGTCCCTCTGTTTCGCGCTCTCTGTTTCAGCCCCTCTGTTTCAGCCCCTCTGTTTCTCGCCCTCTGTTTCAGCCCCACTGTTTCTCGCCCTCTGTTTCAGCCCCTCTGATTCAGCCCCTCTGTTTCAGCCCCTCTGAATCAGCCCCTCTGATTCAGCCCCTCTGTTTCAGCCCCTCTGTTTCTCACCCTCTGTTTCAGCCCCTCTGTTTCAGCCCCTCTGTTTCTCGCCCTCTGTTTCAGCCCCTCTGTTTCTCGCCCTCTGTTTCAGACCCTATGATTCAGCCCCTCTGTTTCTCGCCCTCTGTTTCAGCCCCTCTGTTTCTCGCCATCTTTTTCAGCTGTTTCAGCCCCTCTGTTTCAGCCCCTCTGTTTCAGCCCCTCTGTTTCTCGCCCTCTGTTTCAGCCCCTCTGTTTCTCACCCTCTGTTTCAGCCCCTCTGTTTCTCCCCCTCTGTTTCAGCCCCTCTATTTCTCGCCCTCTGTTTCAGCCCCTCTGTTTCAGCCCCACTGTGTCAGCCCCTCTGTTTAAGCCACTCTGTTTCTCGCCCTCTGTTTCAGCCCCTCTGTTTCAGCCCCTCTGTTTCAGCCCCTCTGTTTCCCGCCCTCTGTTTCTCGCCCTCTGTTTCAGCCCCTCTGTTTCTCGCCCTCTGTTTCAGCCCCTCTGTTTCTCGCCCTCTGTTTTAGCCCCTCTGTTTCAGCCCCTCTCTTTCTGCCCCTCTGTTTCAGCCCCTCTGTTTCCCGCCCTCTGTTTCAGCCCCTCTGTTTCTTGACCTCTGTTTCAGCCCCTCTGTTTCTCACCCTCTGTTTCAGCCTCTCTGTTTCAGCCCCTCTGTTTCTCGCCCTCTGATTCAGCCCCTCTGTTTCAGCCCCTCTGCTTCAGTCACTCTGTTTCTCGCCCTCTGTTTCTAACCCTCTGTTTCAGCCCCTGTTTCTCGACCTCTGTTTCAGTCCCTCTGTTTCTCGCCCTCTGTTTCAGCCTCTCTATTTCTCGCACTCTGTTTCAGCCCATCTGTTTCAGCCCCACTGTGTCAGCCCCTCTGTTTCAGACCCTCTGTTTCTCGCCCTCTGTTTCAGCCCCTCTGTTTCTCGCCCTCTGTTTCAGTCCCTCTGTTTCTCGTCCTCTGTTTCAGCCCCTCTGTTTCAGCCCCTCTGTTTCAGTCCCTCTGTTTCTCGCCCTCTGTTTCTCGCCCTCTGTTTCAGCCCCTCTGTTTCTCGCCCTCTGTTTCAGCCCCTCTGTTTCTCGCCCTCTGTTTCAGCACCTCTGATTCAGCCCCTCTGATTCAGCCCCTCTGTTTCTCGCCCTCTGTTTCAGCCCCTCTGTTTCTCGCCCTCTGTTTCAGCCCCTCTGTTTCTCGCCCTCTGTTTTAGCCCCTCTGTTTCAGCCCCTCTGTTTCAGCCCCTCTGTTTCAGCCCCACTGTTTCCCGCCCTCTGTTTCAGCCCCTCTGTTTCTTGACCTCTGTTTCAGCCCCTCTGTTTCTCGCCCTCTGTTTCAGCCTCTCTGTTTCAGCCCCTCTGTTTCTCGCCCTCTGATTCAGCCCCTCTGTTTCTCGCCCTCTGTTTCAGCCCCTCTGTTTCAGCCCCTCTGATTCGGCCCGTCTGATTCAGCCCCTCTGTTTCTCGCCCTTTGTTTCAGCCACTCTGTTTCAGCCCCTCTGTTTCTTGCCCTCTGTTTCAGCCCCTCTGTTTCTCGCCCTCTGTTTAAGCCCCTCTGTTTCTCGCCCTCTGTTTCAGCCCCTCCGTTTCTCACCCTCTATTTCAGTCCCTCTGTTTCGCGCTCTCTGTTTCAGCCCCTCTGTTTCAGCCCCTCTGTTTCTCGCCCTCTGTTTCAGCCCCACTGTTTCTCGCCCTCTGTTTCAGCCCCTCTGATTCAGCCCCTCTGTTTCAGCCCCTCTGAATCAGCCCCTCTGATTCAGCCCCTCTGTTTCAGCCCCTCTGTTTCTCACCCTCTGTTTCAGCCCCTCTGTTTCAGCCCCTCTGTTTCTCGCCCTCTGTTTCAGCCCCTCTGTTTCTCGCCCTCTGTTTCAGACCCTATGATTCAGCCCCTCTGTTTCTCGCCCTCTGTTTCAGCCCCTCTGTTTCTCGCCATCTTTTTCAGCTGTTTCAGCCCCTCTGTTTCAGCCCCTCTGTTTCAGCCCCTCTGTTTCTCGCCCTCTGTTTCAGCCCCTCTGTTTCTCACCCTCTGTTTCAGCCCCTCTGTTTCTCCCCCTCTGTTTCAGCCCCTCTATTTCTCGCCCTCTGTTTCAGCCCCTCTGTTTCAGCCCCACTGTGTCAGCCCCTCTGTTTAAGCCACTCTGTTTCTCGCCCTCTGTTTCAGCCCCTCTGTTTCAGCCCCTCTGTTTCAGCCCCTCTGTTTCCCGCCCTCTGTTTCTCGCCCTCTGTTTCAGCCCCTCTGTTTCTCGCCCTCTGTTTCAGCCCCTCTGTTTCTCGCCCTCTGTTTTAGCCCCTCTGTTTCAGCCCCTCTCTTTCTGCCCCTCTGTTTCAGCCCCTCTGTTTCCCGCCCTCTGTTTCAGCCCCTCTGTTTCTTGACCTCTGTTTCAGCCCCTCTGTTTCTCACCCTCTGTTTCAGCCTCTCTGTTTCAGCCCCTCTGTTTCTCGCCCTCTGATTCAGCCCCTCTGTTTCAGCCCCTCTGCTTCAGTCACTCTGTTTCTCGCCCTCTGTTTCTAACCCTCTGTTTCAGCCCCTGTTTCTCGACCTCTGTTTCAGTCCCTCTGTTTCTCGCCCTCTGTTTCAGCCTCTCTATTTCTCGCACTCTGTTTCAGCCCATCTGTTTCAGCCCCACTGTGTCAGCCCCTCTGTTTCAGACCCTCTGTTTCTCGCCCTCTGTTTCAGCCCCTCTGTTTCTCGCCCTCTGTTTCAGTCCCTCTGTTTCTCGTCCTCTGTTTCAGCCCCTCTGTTTCAGCCCCTCTGTTTCAGTCCCTCTGTTTCTCGCCCTCTGTTTCTCGCCCTCTGTTTCAGCCCCTCTGTTTCTCGCCCTCTGTTTCAGCCCCTCTGTTTCTCGCCCTCTGTTTCAGCACCTCTGTTTCAGCCCCTCTGTTTCAGCCCCTCCGTTTCTCGCCCTCTGTTTCAGCCCCTCTGTTTCTCGCCCTCTGTTACAGCCCCTCTGTTTCTCACCCTCTGTTTCAGTCCCTCTGTTTCGCGCTCTCTGTTTCAGCCCCTCTGTTTCAGTCCCTCTGTTTCTCGCCCTCTGTTTCTGCCCGTCTGTTTCCCGCCCTCTGTTTCAGCCCCTCTGTTTCTCGCCCTCTGTTTCAGCTCCTCTGTTTCTCGCCCTCTGTTTCAGCCCCTCTGTTTCAGCCCCTCTGTTTCAGTCACTCTGTTTCTCGCCCTCTGTTTCAGCCTCTCTGTTTCAGCCCCTCTGTTTCTCGCCCTCTGATTCAGCCCCTCTGTTTCAGCCCCTCTGTTTCAGTCACTCTGTTTCTCGCCCTCTGTTTCTAACCCTCTGTTTCAGCCCCTCTGTTTCTCGCCCTCTGTTTCAGCCCCTCTGTTTCAGCCCCTCTGATTCGGCCCGTCTGATTCAGCCCCTCTGTTTCTCGCCCTTTGTTTCAGCCACTCTGTTTCAGCCCCTCTGTTTCTTGCCCTCTGTTTCAGCCCCTCTGTTTCTCGCCCTCTGTTTAAGCCCCTCTGTTTCTCGCCCTCTGTTTCAGCCCCTCCGTTTCTCACCCTCTATTTCAGTCCCTCTGTTTCGCGCTCTCTGTTTCAGCCCCTCTGTTTCAGCCCCTCTGTTTCTCGCCCTCTGTTTCAGCCCCACTGTTTCTCGCCCTCTGTTTCAGCCCCTCTGATTCAGCCCCTCTGTTTCAGCCCCTCTGAATCAGCCCCTCTGATTCAGCCCCTCTGTTTCAGCCCCTCTGTTTCTCACCCTCTGTTTCAGCCCCTCTGTTTCAGCCCCTCTGTTTCTCGCCCTCTGTTTTAGCCCCTCTGTTTCTCGCCCTCTGTTTCAGACCCTATGATTCAGCCCCTCTGTTTCTCGCCCTCTGTTTCAGCCCCTCTGTTTCTCGCCCTCTTTTTCAGCCGTTTCAGCCCCTCTGTTTCAGCCCCTCTGTTTCAGCCCCTCTGTTTCTCGCCCTCTGTTTCAGCCCCTCTGTTTCTCACCCTCTGTTTCAGCCCCTCTGTTTCTCGCCCTCTGTTTCAGCCCCTCTGTTTCAGCCCCACTGTGTCAGCCCCTCTGTTTCAGCCACTCTGTTTCTCGCCTTCTGTTTCAGCCCCTCTGTTTCAGCCCCTCTGTTTCAGTCCCTCTGTTTCTCGCCCTCTGTTTCTCGCCCTCTGTTTCAGCCCCTCTGTTTCTCGCCCTCTGTTTCAGCCCCTCTGTTTCTCGCCCTCTGTTTTAGCCCCTCTCTTTCAGCCCCTCTGTTTCAGCCCCTCTGTTTCAGCCCCTCTGTTTCCCGCCCTCTGTTTCAGCCCCTCTGTTTCTTGACCTCTGTTTCAGCCCCTCTGTTTCTCACCCTCTGTTTCAGCCTCTCTGTTTCAGCCCCTCTGTTTCTCGCCCTCTGATTCAGCCCCTCTGTTTCAGCCCCTCTGCTTCAGTCACTCTGTTTCTCGCCCTCTGTTTCTAACCCTCTGTTTCAGCCCCTGTTTCTCGACCTCTGTTTCAGTCCCTCTGTTTCTCGCCCTCTGTTTCAGCCTCTCTATTTCTCGCACTCTGTTTCAGCCCATCTGTTTCAGCCCCACTGTGTCAGCCCCTCTGTTTCAGACCCTCTGTTTCTCGCCCTCTGTTTCAGCCCCTCTGTTTCTCGCCCTCTGTTTCAGTCCCTCTGTTTCTCGTCCTCTGTTTCAGCCCCTCTGTTTCAGCCCCTCTGTTTCAGTCCCTCTGTTTCTCGCCCTCTGTTTCAGCCCCTCTGTTTCTCGCCCTCTGTTTCAGCCCCTCTGTTTCTCGTCCTCTGTTTCAGCACCTCTGTTTCAGCCCCTCTGTTTCAGCCCCTCCGTTTCTCGCCCTCTGTTTCAGCCCCTCTGTTTCTCGCCCTCTGTTACAGCCCCTCTGTTTCAGTCCCTCTGTTTCGCGGTCTCTGTTTCAGCCCCTCTGTTTCAGTCCCTCTGTTTCTCGCCCTCTGTTTCTGCCCGTCTGTTTCCCGCCCTCTGTTTCAGCCCCTCTGTTTCTCGCCCTCTGTTTCAGCCCCTCTGTTTCTCGCCCTCTGTTTCAGCCCCTCTGTTTCAGCCCCTCTGTTTCTTGCCCTCTGTTTCAGCCCCTCTGTTTCTCGCCCTCTGTTTCAGCCCCTCTGTTTCTCGCCCACTGTTTCAGCCCCTCTGTTGCTCACCCTCTGTTTCAGTCCCTCTGTTTCGCGCTCTCTGTTTCAGCCCCTCTGTTTCAGTCCCTCTGTTTCTCGCCCTCTGTTTCTGCACGTCTGTTTCTCGCCCTCTGTTTCAGCCCCTCTGTTTCTCGCCCTCTGTTTCAGCCCCTCTGTTTCTCGCCCTCTGTTTCAGACCCTCTGATTCAGCCCCTCTGTTTCAGCCCCTCTGAATCAGCCCCTCTGTTTCAGCCCCTCTGTTTCTCGCCCTCTGTTTCAGCCCCTCTGTTTCAGCCCCACTGTGTCAGCCCCTCTGTTTCAGCCCCTCTATTTCTCGCCGTCTGTTTCAGACCCTCTGATTCAGCCCCTCTGTTTCAGACCCTCTGAATCAGCCCCTCTGTTTCAGCCCCTCTGTTTCTCGCCCTCTGTTTCAGCCCCTCTGTTTCAGCCCCACTGTGTCAGCCCCTCTGTTTCAGCCCCTCTGTTTCTCGCCCTCTGTTTCAGACCCTCTGATTCAGCCCCTCTGTTTCAGACCCTCTGATTCAGCCCCTCTGTTTCAGCCCCTCTGTTTCTCGCCCTCTGTTTCAGCCCCTCTGTTTCAGCCCCACTGTGTCAGCCCCTCTGTTTCAGCCCCTCTATTTCTCGCCGTCTGTTTCAGCCCCTCTGTTTCAGCCCCACTGTGTCAGCCCCTCTGTTTCTCGCCCTCTGTTTCAGCCCCTCTGTTTCTCGCCCTCTGTTTCAGCCCCTCTGTTTCTCGCCCTCTGTTTCAGCCCCTCTGTTTCAGCCCCTCTGTTTCTCGCCCTCTGTTTCAGCCCCTCTGTTTCAGCCCCTCTGTTTCTTGCCCTCTGTTTCAGCCCCTCTGTTTCTCGCCCTCTGTTTCAGCCCCTCTGTTTCTCGCCCTCTGTTTCAGCCCCTCTGTTTCTCGCCCTCTGTTTCAGTCCCTCTGTTTCGCGCTCTCTGTTCCAGCCCCTCTGTTTCAGTCCCTCTGTTTCTCGCCCTCTGTTTCTGCACGTCTGTTTCTCGCCCTCTGTTTCAGCCCCTCTGTTTCTCGCCCTCTGTTTCAGCCCCTCTGTTTCTTGCCCTCTGTTTCAGCCCCTCTGATTCAGCCCCTCTGTTTCAGCCCCTCTGAATCAGCCCATCTGATTCAGCCCCTCTGTTTCAGCCCCTGTGTTTCAGCCCCTCTATTTCATCCCCTCTGTTTCTCGCCCTCTGTTTCTCACCCTCTGCTTCTCGCCCTCTGTTTCAGCCCCTCCCTTTTTCGCCCTCTGTTTCAGCCCCTCTGTTTCTCGCCCTCTGTTTCAGCCCCTCTGTTTCTCGCCCTCTGTTTCAGCCCCTCTGTTTCAGCCCCTCTGATTCAGCCCGTCTGATTCAGCCCCTCTGTTTCTCGCCCTCTGTTTCAGCCCCTCTGTTTCTCGCCCTCTGTTTCTCACCCTCTGCTTCTCGCCCTCTGTTTCAGCCCCTCCCTTTTTCGCCCTCTGTTTCAGCCCCTCTGTTTCCCGCCCTCTGTTTCAGCCCCTCTGTTTCTTGACCTCTGTTTCAGCCCCTCTTTTTCTCACCCTCTGTTTCAGCCTCTCTGTTTCAGCCCCTCTGTTTCTCGCCCTCTGATTCAGCCCCTCTGTTTCAGCCCCTCTGCTTCAGTCACTCTGTTTCTCGCCCTCTGTTTCTAACCCTCTGATTCAGCCCCTGTTTCTCGACCTCTGTTTCAGTCCCTCTGTTTCTCGCCCTCTGTTTCAGCCTCTCTATTTCTCGCACTCTGTTTCAGCCCATCTGTTTCAGCCCCACTGTGTCAGCCCCTCTGTTTCAGACCCTCTGTTTCTCGCCCTCTGTTTCAGCCCCTTTGTTTCTCGCCCTCTGTTTCAGTCCCTCTGTTTCTCGTCCTCTGTTTCAGCCCCTCTGTTTCAGCCCCTCTGTTTCAGTCCCTCTGTTTCTCGCCCTCTGTTTCTCGCCCTCTGTTTCAGCCCCTCTGTTTCTCGCCCTCTGTTTCAGCCCCTCTGTTTCTCGTCCTCTGTTTCAGCACCTCTGTTTCAGCCCCTCTGTTTCAGCCCCTCCGTTTCTCGCCCTCTGTTTCAGCCCCTCTGTTTCTCGCCCTCTGTTACAGCCCCTCTGTTTCTCACCCTCTGTTTCAGTCCCTCTGTTTCGCGCTCTCTGTTTCAGCCCCTCTGTTTCAGTCCCTCTGTTTCTCGCCCTCTGTTTCTGCCCGTCTGTTTCCCGCCCTCTGTTTCAGCCCCTCTGTTTCTCGCCCTCTGTTTCAGCTCCTCTGTTTCTCGCCCTCTGTTTCAGCCCCTCTGTTTCAGCCCCTCTGTTTCAGTCACTCTGTTTCTCGCCCTCTGTTTCAGCCTCTCTGTTTCAGCCCCTCTGTTTCTCGCCCTCTGATTCAGCCCCTCTGTTTCAGCCCCTCTGTTTCAGTCACTCTGTTTCTCGCCCTCTGTTTCTAACCCTCTGTTTCAGCCCCTCTGTTTCTCGCCCTCTGTTTCAGCCCCTCTGTTTCAGCCCCTCTGATTCGGCCCGTCTGATTCAGCCCCTCTGTTTCTCGCCCTTTGTTTCAGCCACTCTGTTTCAGCCCCTCTGTTTCTTGCCCTCTGTTTCAGCCCCTCTGTTTCTCGCCCTCTGTTTCAGCACCTCTGTTTCTCGCCCTCTGTTTCAGCCCCTCCGTTTCTCACCCTCTATTTCAGTCCATCTGTTTCGCGCTCTCTGTTTCAGCCCCTCTGTTTCAGCCCCTCTGTTTCTCGCCCTCTGTTTCAGCCCCACTGTTTCTCGCCCTCTGTTTCAGCCCCTCTGATTCAGCCCCTCTGTTTCAGCCCCTCTGAATCAGCCCCTCTGATTCAGCCCCTCTGTTTCAGCCCCTCTGTTTCTCACCCTCTGTTTCAGCCCCTCTGTTTCAGCCCCTCTGTTTCTCGCCCTCTGTTTCAGCCCCTCTGTTTCTCGCCCTCTGTTTCAGACCCTATGATTCAGCCCCTCTGTTTCTCGCCCTCTGTTTCAGCCCCTCTGTTTCTCGCCCTCTTTTTCAGCCGTTTCAGCCCCTCTGTTTCAGCCCCTCTGTTTCAGCCCCTCTGTTTCTCGCCCTCTGTTTCAGCCCCTCTGTTTCTCACCCTCTGTTTCAGCCCCTCTGTTTCTCCCCCTCTGTTTCAGCCCCTCTATTTCTCGCCCTCTGTTTCAGCCCCTCTGTTTCAGCCCCACTGTGTCAGCCCCTCTGTTTCAGCCACTCTGTTTCTCGCCCTCTGTTTCAGCCCCTCTGTTTCAGCCCCTCTGTTTCAGTCCCTCTGTTTCCCGCCCTCTGTTTCTCGCCCTCTGTTTCAGCCCCTCTGTTTCTCGCCCTCTGTTTCATCCCCTCTGTTTCTCGCCCTCTGTTTTAGCCCCTCTGTTTCAGCCCCTCTGTTTCAGCCCCTCTGTTTCAGCCCCTCTGTTTCCCGCCCTCTGTTTCAGCCCCTCTGTTTCTTGACCTCTGTTTCAGCCCCTCTGTTTCTCACCCTCTGTTTCAGCCTCTCTGTTTCAGCCCCTCTGTTTCTCGCCCTCTGATTCAGCCCCTCTGTTTCAGCCCCTCTGCTTCAGTCACTCTGTTTCTCGCCCTCTGTTTCTAACCCTCTGTTTCAGCCCCTGTTTCTCGACCTCTGTTTCAGTCCCTCTGTTTCTCGCCCTCTGTTTCAGCCTCTCTATTTCTCGCACTCTGTTTCAGCCCATCTGTTTCAGCCCCACTGTGTCAGCCCCTCTGTTTCAGACCCTCTGTTTCTCGCCCTCTGTTTCAGCCCCTCTGTTTCTCGCCCTCTGTTTCAGTCCCTCTGTTTCTCGTCCTCTGTTTCAGCCCCTCTGTTTCAGCCCCTCTGTTTCAGACCCTCTGTTTCTCGCCCTCTGTTTCTCGCCCTCTGTTTCAGCCCCTCTGTTTCTCGCCCTCTGTTTCAGCCCCTCTGTTTCTCGTCCTCTGTTTCAGCACCTCTGTTTCAGCCCCTCTGTTTCAGCCCCTCCGTTTCTCGCCCTCTGTTTCAGCCCCTCTGTTTCTCGCCCTCTGTTACAGCCCCTCTGTTTCAGTCCCTCTGTTTCGCGGTCTCTGTTTCAGCCCCTCTGTTTCAGTCCCTCTGTTTCTCGCCCTCTGTTTCTGCCCGTCTGTTTCCCGCCCTCTGTTTCAGCCCCTCTGTTTCTCGCCCTCTGTTTCAGCCCCTCTGTTTCTCGCCCTCTGTTTCAGCCCCTCTGTTTCAGCCCCTCTGTTTCTTGCCCTCTGTTTCAGCCCCTCTGTTTCTCGCCCTCTGTTTCGGCCCCTCTGTTTCTCGCCCTCTGTTTCAGCCCCTCTGTTGCTCACCCTCTGTTTCAGTCCCTCTGTTTCGCGCTCTCTGTTTCAGCCCCTCTGTTTCAGTCCCTCTGTTTCTCGCCCTCTGTTTCTGCACGTCTGTTTCTCGCCCTCTGTTTCAGCCCCTCTGTTTCTCGCCCTCTGTTTCAGCCCCTCTGTTTCAGACCCTCTGATTCAGCCCCTCTGTTTCAGCCCCTCTGAATCAGCCCCTCTGATTCAGCCCCTCTGTTTCAGCCCCTCTGTTTCAGCCCCTCTGTTTCTCGCCCTCTGTTTCAGCCCCTCTGTTTCAGCCCCACTGTGTCAGCCCCTCTGTTTCAGCCCCTCTATTTCTCGCCGTCTGTTTCAGCCCCTCTGTTTCAGCCACACTGTGTCAGCCCCTCTGTTTCTCGCCCTCTGTTTCAGCCTCTCTGTTTCAGCCCCTCTGTTTCTCGCCCTCTGATTCAGCCCCTCTGTTTCAGCCCCTCTGTTTCAGTCACTCTGTTTCTCGCCCTCTGTTTCTAACCCTCTGTTTCAGCCCCTCTGTTTCTCGCCCTCTGTTTCAGCCCCTCTGTTTCAGCCTCTCTGATTCGGCCCGTCTGATTCAGCCCCTCTGTTTCTCGCCCTTTGTTTCAGCCACTCTGTTTCAGCCCCTCTGTTTCTTGCCCTCTGTTTCAGCCCCTCTGTTTCTCGCCCTCTGTTTCAGCCTCTCCGTTTCTCACCCTCTATTTCAGTCCCTCTGTTTCGCGCTCTCTGTTTCAGCCCCTCTGTTTCAGCCCCTCTGTTTCTCGCCCTCTGTTTCAGCCCCACTGTTTCTCGCCCTCTGTTTCAGCCCCTCTGATTCAGCCCCTCTGTTTCAGCCCCTCTGAATCAGCCCCTCTGATTCAGCCCCTCTGTTTCAGCCCCTCTGTTTCTCACCCTCTGTTTCAGCCCCTCTGTTTCAGCCCCTCTGTTTCTCGCCCTCTGTTTCAGCCCCTCTGTTTCTCGCCCTCTGTTTCAGACCCTATGATTCAGCCCCTCTGTTTCTCGCCCTCTGTTTCAGCCCCTCTGTTTCTCGCCCTCTTTTTCAGCCGTTTCAGCCCCTCTGTTTCAGCCCCTCTGTTTCAGCCCCTCTGTTTCTCGCCCTCTGTTTCAGCCCCTCTGTTTCTCACCCTCTGTTTCAGCCCCTCTGTTTCTCCCCCTCTGTTTCAGCCCCTCTATTTCTCGCCCTCTGTTTCAGCCCCTCTGTTTCAGCCCCACTGTGTCAGCCCCTCTGTTTCAGCCACTCTGTTTCTCGCCCTCTGTTTCAGCCCCTCTGTTTCAGCCCCTCTGTTTCAGTCCCTCTGTTTCCCGCCCTCTGTTTCTCGCCCTCTGTTTCAGCCCCTCTGTTTCTCGCCCTCTGTTTCAGCCCCTCTGTTTCTCGCCCTCTGTTTTAGCCCCTCTGTTTCAGCCCCTCTGTTTCTGCCCCTCTGTTTCAGCCCCTCTGTTTCCCGCCCTCTGTTTCAGCCCCTCTGTTTCTTGACCTCTGTTTCAGCCCCTCTGTTTCTCACCCTCTGTTTCAGCCTCTCTGTTTCAGCCCCTCTGTTTCTCGCCCTCTGATTCAGCCCCTCTGTTTCAGCCCCTCTGCTTCAGTCGCTCTGTTTCTCGCCCTCTGTTTCTAACCCTCTGTTTCAGCCCCTGTTTCTCGACCTCTGTTTCAGTCCCTCTGTTTCTCGCCCTCTGTTTCTCGCCCTCTGTTTCAGCCCCTCTGTTTCTCGCCCTCTGTTTCAGCCCCTCTGTTTCTCGTCCTCTGTTTCAGCACCTCTGTTTCAGCCCCTCTGTTTCAGCCCCTCCGTTTCTCGCCCTCTGTTTCAGCCCCTCTGTTTCTCGCCCTCTGTTACAGCCCCTCTGTTTCAGTCCCTCTGTTTCGCGGTCTCTGTTTCAGCCCCTCTGTTTCAGTCCCTCTGTTTCTCGCCCTCTGTTTCTGCCCGTCTGTTTCCCGCCCTCTGTTTCAGCCCCTCTGTTTCTCGCCCTCTGTTTCAGCCCCTCTGTTTCTCGCCCTCTGTTTCAGCCCCTCTGTTTCAGCCCCTCTGTTTCTTGCCCTCTGTTTCAGCCCCCCTGTTTCTCGCCCTCTGTTTCAGCCCCTCTGTTGCTCACCCTCTGTTTCAGTCCCTCTGTTTCGCGCTCTCTGTTTCAGCCCCTCTGTTTCAGTCCCTCTGTTTCTCGCCCTCTGTTTCTGCACGTCTGTTTCTCGCCCTCTGTTTCAGCCCCTCTGTTTCAGCCCCTCTGAATCAGCCCCTCTGATTCAGCCCCTCTGTTTCAGCCCCTCTGTTTCAGCCCCTCTGTTTCTCGCCCTCTGTTTCAGCCCCTCTGTTTCAGCCCCACTGTGTCAGCCCCTCTGTTTCAGCCCCTCTATTTCTCGCCGTCTGTTTCAGCCCCTCTGTTTCAGCCCCACTGTGTCAGCCCCTCTGTTTCTCGCCCTCTGTTTCAGCCCCTCTGTTTCTCGCCCTCTGTTTCAGCCCCTCTGTTTCTCGCCCTCTGTTTCAGCCCCTCTGTTTCAGCCCCTCTGTTTCTCGCCCTCTGTTTCAGCCCCTGTGTTTCAGCCCCTCTGTTTCTTGCCCTCTGTTTCAGCCCCTCTGTTTCTCGCCCTCTGTTTCAGCCCCTCTGTTTCTCGCCCTCTGTTTCAGCCCCTCTGTTTCTCGCCCTCTGTTTCAGTCCCTCTGTTTCGCGCTCTCTGTTCCAGCCCCTCTGTTTCAGTCCCTCTGTTTCTCGCCCTCTGTTTCTGCACGTCTGTTTCTCGCCCTCTGTTTCAGCCCCTCTGTTTCTCGCCCTCTGTTTCAGCCCCTCTGTTTCTCGCCCTCTGTTTCAGCCCCTCTGATTCAGCCCCTCTGTTTCAGCCCCTCTGAATCAGCCCATCTGATTCAGCCCCTCTGTTTCAGCCCCTGTGTTTCAGCCCCTCTATTTCATCCCCTCTGTTTCTCGCCCTCTGTTTCTCACCCTCTGCTTCTCGCCCTCTGTTTCAGCCCCTCCCTTTTTCGCCCTCTGTTTCAGCCCCTCTGTTTCTCGCCCTCTGTTTCAGCCCCTCTGTTTCTCGCCCTCTGTTTCAGCCCCTCTGTTTCAGCCCCTCTGATTCAGCCCGTCTGATTCAGCCCCTCTGTTTCTCGCCCTCTGTTTCAGCCCCTCTGTTTCTCGCCCTCTGTTTCTCACCCTCTGCTTCTCGCCCTCTGTTTCAGCCCCTCCCTTTTTCGCCCTCTGTTTCAGCCACTCTGATTCTCGCCCTCTGTTTCAGCCCCTCTGTTTCTCGCCCTCTGTTTCAGCCCCTCTGTTTCAGCCCCTCTGATTCAGCCCCTCTGATTCAGCCCCTCTGTTTCAGCCCCTCTGTTTCTCACCCTCTGTTTCAGCCCCTCTGTTTCAGCCCCTCTGTTTCTCGCCCTCTGTTTCAGAACCTCTGTTTCTCGCCCTCTGTTTCAGACCCTCTGATTCAGCCCCTCTGTTTCTCGCCCTCTGTTTCAGCCCCTCTGTTTCTCGCCCTCTTTTTCAGCCCCTCTGTTTCTTGCCCTCTGTTTCAGCCCCTCTGTTTCTCGCCCTCTGTTTCAGCCCCTCTGTTTCTCACCCTCTGTTTCAGCCCCTCTGTTTCTCCCCCTCTGTTTCAGCCCCTCTATTTCTCGCACTCTGTTTCAGCCCCTCTGTTTAAGCCCCACTGTGTCAGCCCCTCTGTTTCAGCCACTCTGTTTCTCGCCCTCTGTTTCAGCCCCTCTGTTACAGCCCCTCTGTTTCAGTCCCTCTGTTTCTCGCCCTCTGTTTCTCACCCTCTGTTTCAGCCCCTCTGTTTCTCGCCCTCTGTTTCAGCCCCTCTGTTTCTCGCCCTCTGTTTTAGCCCCTCTGTTTCAGCCCCTCTGTTTCAGCCCCTCTGTTTCAGCCCCTCTGTTTCCCACCCTCTGTTTCAGCCCCTCTGTTTCTTGACCTCTGTTTCAGTCCCTCTGTTTCTCGCCCTCTGTTTCAGCCTCTCTGTTTCAGCCCCTCTGTTTCTCGCCCTCTGATTCAGCCCCTCTGTTTCAGCCACTCTGTTTCAGTCACTCTGTTTCTCGCCCTCTGTTTCTAACCCTCTGTTTCAGCCCCTCTGTTTCTCGACCTCTGTTTCAGTCCCTCTGTTTCTCGCCCTCTGTTTCAGCCTCTCTATTTCTCGCACTCTGTTTCAGCCCATCTGTTTCAGCCCCACTGTGTCAGCCCCTCTGTTTCAGACCCTCTGTTTCTCGCCCTCTGTTTCAGCCCCTCTGTTTCTCGCCCTCTGTTTCAGCCCCTCTGTTTCTCGTCCTCTGTTTCAGCCCCTCTGTTTCAGCCCCTCTGTTTCAGTCCCTCTGTTGCTCGCCCTCTGTTTCCCGCCCTCTGTTTCAGCCCCTCTGTTTCTCGCCCTCTGTTTCAGCCCCTCTGTTTCAGCCCCTCTGTTACAGCCCCTCCGTTTCTCGCCCTCTGTTTCAGCCCCTCTGTTTCTCGTCCTCTGTTACAGCCCCTCTGTTTCTCACCCTCTGTTTCAGTCCCTCTGTTTCGCGCTCTCTGTTTCAGCCCCTCTGTTTCAGTCCCTCTGTTTCTCGCCCTCTGTTTCTGCCCGTCTGTTTCTCGCCCTCTGTTTCAGCCCCTCTGTTTCTCGCCCTCTGTTTCAGCCCCTCTGTTTCTCGCCCTCTGTTTCAGACCCTCTGATTCAGCCCCTCTGTTTCAGCCCCTCTGAATCAGCCCCTCTGATTCAGCCCCACTGTTTCAGCCCCTTTGTTTCAGCCCCTCTGTTTCTCGCCCTCTGTTTCAGCCGCTCTGTTTCTCGCCTTCTGTATCAGCCCCTCTGTTTCAGCCCCTCTGTTTCAGTCCATCTGTTTCTCGCCCTCTGTTTCAGCCCCTCTGTTTCAGCCCCTCTGTTTCAGTCCTCTGTTTCTCGCCCTCAGTTTCAGCCTCTCTGTTTCTCGCACTCTGTTTCAGCCCCTCTCTTTCAGCCCCTCTGTATCTCGCCCTCTGTTTCAGCCCCTCTGTTTCTCGCCCTCTGTATCAGCCGCTTTGTTTCAGCCCCTCTGTCTCAGCCCCTCTTTTTCAGCCCCTCTGTTTCTCGCCCTCTGTTTCTCGCCCTCTGTTTCAGCCCCTCTGTTTCTCGCCCTCTGTTTCAGCCCCTCTGTTTCAGCCCCTCTGATTCAGCCCGTCTGATTCAGCCCCTCTGTTTCTCGCCCTCTGTTTCAGCCACTCTGTTTCAGCCCCTCTGTTTCTTGCCCTCTGTTTCAGCCCCTCTGTTTCTCGCCCTCTGTTTCAGCCCCTCTGTTTCTCGCCCTCTGTTTCAGCCCCTCTATTTCTCGCCCTCTGTTTCAGTCCCTCTGTTTCGCGCTCTCTGTTCCAGCCCCTCTGTTTCAGTCCCTCTGTTTCTCGCCCTCTGTTTCTGCACGTCTGTTTCTCGCCCTCTGTTTCAGCCCCTCTGTTTCTCACCCTCTGTTTCAGCCCCTCTGTTTCTCGCCCTCTGTTTCAGCCCCTCTGATTCAGCCTCTCTGTTTCAGCCCCTCTGAATCAGCCCATCTGATTCAGCCCCTCTGTTTCAGCCCCTGTGTTTCAGCCCCTCTATTTCATCCCCTCTGTTTCTCGCCCTCTGTTTCTCACCCTCTGCTTCTCGCCCTCTGTTTCAGCCCCTCCCTTTTTCGCCCTCTGTTTCAGCCCCTCTGTTTCTCGCCCTCTGTTTCAGCCCCTCTGTTTCTTGCCCTCTGTTTCAGCCCCTCTGTTTCAGCCCCTCTGATTTAGCCCGTCTGATTCAGCCCCTCTGTTTCTCGCCCTCTGTTTCAGCCCCTCTGTTTCTCGTCCTCTGTTTCAGCCCTTCTGTTTCAGCCCCTCTGTTTCAGTCCCTCTGTTTCTCGCCCTCTGTTTCTCGCCCTCTGTTTCAGCCCCTCTGTTTCTCGCCCTCTGTTTCAGCCCCTCTGTTTCTCGCCCTCTGTTTCAGCCCCTCTGTTTCAGCCCCTCTGTTTCAGCCCCTCCGTTTCTCGCCCTCTGTTTCAGCCCCTCTGTTTCTTGCCCTCTGTTACAGCCCCTCTGTTTCTCACCCTCTGTTTCAGTCCCTCTGTTTCGCGCTCTCTGTTTCAGCCCCTCTGTTTCAGTCCCTCTGTTTCTCGCCCTCTGTTTCTGCCCGTCTGTTTCTCGCCCTCTGTTTCAGCCCCTCTGTTTCTCGCCCTCTGTTTCTCGCCCTCTGTTTCTCGCCCTCTGTTTCAGCCCCTCTGTTTCTTGCCCTCTGTTTCAGCCCCTCTGTTTCTCGCCCTCTGTTTCAGCCCCTCTGTTTCTCGCCCTCTGTTTCAGCCCCTCTGATTCAGCCCCTCAGTTTCTCGCCCTCTGTTTCAGCCCCTCTGTTTCAGCCCCTCTGTTTCAGCCCCTCTGAATCAGCCCCTCTGATTCAGCCCCACTGTTTCAGCCCCTTTGTTTCAGCCCCTCTGTTTCTCGCCCTCTGTTTCAGCCGCTCTGTTTGTCGCCTTCTGTATCAGACCCTCTGTTTCAGCCCCTCTGTTTCAGTCCCTCTGTTTCAGCCCCTCTGTTTCAGCCTCTCTGTTTCAGCCCCTTTGTTTCTCGCCCTCTTTTTCAGCCCCTCTGTTTCTTGCCCTCTGTTTCAGCCACTCTGTTTCTCGCCCTCTGTTTCAGCCTCTCTGTATCTCGCCCTCTGTTTCAGCCCCTCTGTTTCAGCCCCTCTGTTTCAGTCCTCTGTTTCTCGCCCTCAGTTTCAGCCTCTCTGTTTCTCGCCCTCTGTTTCAGCCCCTCTCTTTCAGCCCCTCTGTATCACGCCCTCTGTTTCAGCCCCTCTGTTTCTCGCCCTCTGTATCAGCCGCTTTGTTTCAGCCCCTCTGTCTCAGCCCCTCTTTTTCAGCCCCTCTGTTTCTCGCCCTCTGTTTCTCGCCCTCTGTTTCAGCCCCTCTGTTTCTCGCCCTCTGTTTCAGCCCCTCTGTTTCAGCCCCTCTGATTCAGCCCGTCTGATTCAGCCCCTCTGTTTCTCGCCCTCTGTTTCAGCCACTCTGTTTCAGCCCCTCTGTTTCTTGCCCTCTGTTTCAGCCCCTCTGTTTCTCGCCCTCTGTTTCAGCCCCTCTGTTTCTCGCCCTCTGTTTCAGCCCCTCTGTTTCTCGCCCTCTGTTTCAGTCCCTCTGTTTCGCGCTCTCTGTTCCAGCCCCTCTGTTTCAGTCCCTCTGTTTCTCGCCCTCTGTTTCTGCACGTCTGTTTCTCGCCCTCTGTTTCAGCCCCTCTGTTTCTCACCCTCTGTTTCAGCCCCTCTGTTTCTCGCCCTCTGTTTCAGCCCCTCTGATTCAGCCCCTCTGTTTCAGCCCCTCTGAATCAGCCCATCTGATTCAGCCCCTCTGTTTCAGCCCCTGTGTTTCAGCCCCTCTATTTCATCCCCTCTGTTTCTCGCCCTCTGTTTCTCACCCTCTGCTTCTCGCCCTCTGTTTCAGCCCCTCCCTTTTTCGCCCTCTGTTTCAGCCCCTCTGTTTCTCGCACTCTGTTTCAGCCCCTCTGTTTCTCGCCCTCTGTTTCAGCCCCTCTGTTACAGCCCCTCTGATTCAGCCCGTCTGATTCAGCCCCTCTGTTTCTCGCCCTCTGTTTCAGCCCCTCTGTTTCTCGCCCTCTGTTTCAGCCCCTCTGTTTCTCGTCCTCTGTTTCAGCCCCTCTGTTTCAGTCCCTCTGTTTCTCGCCCTCTGTTTCTCGCCCTCTGTTTCAGCCCCTCTGTTCCTCGCCCTCTGTTTCAGCCCCTCTGTTTCTCGCCCTCTGTTTCAGCCCCTCTGTTTCAGCCCCTCTGTTTCAGCCCCTCCGTTTCTCGCCCTCTGTTTCAGCCCCTCTGTTTCTCGCCCTCTGTTACAGACCCTCTGTTTCTCACCCTCTGTTTCAGTCCCTCTGTTTCTCGCCCTCTGTTTCAGCCCCTCTGTTTCTCGCCCTCTGTTTCAGCCCCTCTGTTTCTCACCCTCTGTTTCAGCCCCTCTGTTTCAGTCCCTCTGTTTCTCGCCCTCTGTTTCAGCCCCTCTGTTTCTCGCCCTCTGTTTCAGCCCCTCTGTTTCTCGCCCTCTGTTTCAGCCCCTCTGATTCAGCCCCTCTGTTTCTTGCCCTCTGTTTCAGCCCCTCTGTTTCTCGCCCTCTGTTTCAGCCCCTCTGTTTCTCGCCCTCTGTTTCAGCCCCTCTGTTTCTCACCCTCTGTTTCAGTCCCTCTGTTTCGCGCTCTCTGTTTCAGCCCCTCTGTTTCAGTCCCTCTGTTTCTCGCCCTCTGTTTCTGCCCGTCTGTTTCTCGCCCTCTGTTTCAGCCCCTCTGTTTCTCGCCCTCTGTTTCAGCCCCTCTGTTTCTCGCCCTCTGTTTCAGACCCTCTGATTCAGCCCCTCTGTTTCAGCCCCTCTGAATCAGCCCCTCTGATTCAGCCCCTCTGTTTCAGCCCCTCTGTTTCAGCCCCTCTGTTTCTCGCCCTCTGTTTCAGCCCCTCTATTTCTCGCCCTCTGTTTCATCCCCTCTGTTTCAGCCCCACTGTGTCAGCCCCTCTGTTTCTCGCCCTCTGTTTCAGCCCCTCTGTTTCTCGCCCTCTATTTCAGCCCCTCTGTTTCTCGCCCTCTGTTTCAGACCCTCTGTTTCAGCCCCTCTGTTTCTCGCCCTCTGTTTCAGCCCCTCTGTTTCAGCCCCTCTGTTTCTTGCCCTCTGTTTCAGCCCCTCTGTTTCTCGCCCTCTGTTTCAGCCCCTCTGTTTCTCGCCCTCTGTTTCAGCCCCTCTGTTTCTCGCCCTCTGTTTCAGTCCCTCTGTTTCGCGCTCTCTGTTCCAGCCCCTCTGTTTCAGTCCCTCTGTTTCTCGCCCTCTGTTTCTGCACGTCTGTTTCTCGCCCTCTGTTTCAGCCCCTCTGTTTCTCGCCCTCTGTTTCAGACCCTCTGTTTCTCGCCCTCTTTTTCAGCCCCTCTGATTCAGCCCCTCTGTTTCAGCCGCTCTGAATCAGCCCATCTGATTCAGCCCCTCTGTTTCAGCCCCTGTGTTTCAGCCCCTCTATTTCATCCCCTCTGTTTCTCGCCCTCTGTTTCTCACCCTCTGCTTCTCCACCTCTGTTTCAGCCCCTCCCTTTTTCGCCCTCTGTTTCAGCCCCTCTGTTTCTCGCCCTCTGTTTCAGCCCCTCTGTTTCTCGCCCTCTGTTTCAGCCCCTCTGTTTCAGCCCCTCTGATTCAGCCCGTCTGATTCAGCCCCTCTATTTCTCGCCCTCTGTTTCAGCCCCTCTGTTTCTCGCCCTCTGTTTCAGCCCCTCTGTTTCTCGTCCTCTGTTTCAGCCCCTTTGTTTCAGCTCCTCTGTTTCAGCCCCTCTGTTTCTCGCCCTCTGTTTCAGCCCCTCTGTTTCTCGCCCTCTGTTTCAGCCCCTCTGTTTCAGCCCCTCCGTTTCTCGCCCTCTGTTTCAGCCCCTCTGTTTCTCGCCCTCTGTTACAGACCCTCTGTTTCTCACCCTCTGTTTCAGTCCCTCTGTTTCGCGCTCTCTGTTTCAGCCCCTCTGTTTCAGTCCCTCTGTTTCTCGCCCTCTGTTTCTGCCCGTCTGTTTCTCGCCCTCTGTTTCAGCCCCTCTGTTTCTCGCCCTCTGTTTCAGCCCCTCTGTTTCTCGCCCTCTGTTTCAGCCCCTCTGTTTCAGCCCCTCTGTTTCTTGCCCTCTGTTTCAGCCCCTCTGTTCCTCGCCCTCTGTTTCAGCCCCTCTGTTTCTCGCCCTCTGTTTCAGCCCCTCTGTTTCTCACCCTCTGTTTCAGTCCCTCTGTTTCGCGCTCTCTGTTTCAGCCCCTCTGTTTCAGTCCCTCTGTTTCTCGCCCTCTGTTTCTGCCCGTCTGTTTCTCGCCCTCTGTTTCAGCCCCTCTGTTTCTCGCCCTCTGTTTCAGCCCCTCTGTTTCTCGCCCTCTGTTTCAGCCCCTCTGATTCAGCCCCTCTGTTTCAGCCCCTCTGAATCAGCCCCTCTGATTCAGCCCCTCTGTTTCAGCCCCTCTGTTTCAGCCCCTCTGTTTCTCGCCCTCTGTTTCAGCCCCTCTGTTTCAGCCCCACTGTGTCAGCCCCTCTGTTTCAGCCCCTCTATTTCTCGCCCTCTGTTTCATCCCCTCTGTTTCAGCCCCACTGTGTCAGCCCCTCTGTTTCTCGCCCTCTGTTTCAGCCCCTCTGTTTCTCGCCCTCTATTTCAGCCCCTCTGTTTCTCGCCCTCTGTTTCAGCCCCTCTGTTTCAGCCCCTCTGTTTCTCGCCCTCTGTTTCAGCCACTCTGTTTCAGCCCCTCTGTTTCTTGCCCTCTGTTTCAGCCCCTCTGTTTCTCGCCCTCTGTTTCAGCCCCTCTGTTTCTCGTCCTCTGTTTCAGCCCCTCTGTTTCTCGCCCTCTGTTTCAGTCCCTCTGTTTCGCGCTCTCTGTTCCAGCCCCTCTGTTTCAGTCCCTCTGTTTCTCGCCCTCTGTTTCTGCACGTCTGTTTCTCGCCCTCTGTTTCAGCCCCTCTGTTTCTCGCCCTCTGTTTCAGCCCCTCTGTTTCTCGCCCTCTGTTTCAGCCGCTCTGATTCAGCCCCTCTGTTTCAGCCCCTCTGAATCAGCCCATCTGATTCAGCCCCTCTGTTTCAGCCCCTGTGTTTCAGCTCCTCTATTTCATCCCCTCTGTTTCTCGCCCTCTGTTTCTCACCCTCTGCTTCTCGCCCTCTGTTTCAGCCCCTCCCTTTTTCGCCCTCTGTTTCAGCCCCTCTGTTTCTCGCCCTCTGTTTCAGCCCCTCTGTTTCTCGCCCTCTGTTTCAGCCCCTCTGTTTCAGCCCCTCTGATTCAGCCCGTCTGATTCAGCCACTCTGTTTCTCGCCCTCTGTTTCAGCCCCTCTGTTACTCGCCCTCTGTTTCTGCCCCTCTGTTTCTCGTCCTCTGTTTCAGCCCCTCTGTTTCAGCCCCTCTGTTTCAGTCCCTCTGTTTCTCGCCCTCTGTTTCTCGCCCACTGTTTCAGCCCCTCTGTTTCTCGCCCTCTGTTTCAGCCCCTCTGTTTCTCGCCCTCTGTTTCAGCCCCTCTGTTTCAGCCCCTCTGTTTCAGCCCCACCGTTTCTCGCCCTCTGTTTCAGCCCCTCTGTTTCTCGCCCTCTGTTACAGCCCCTCTGTTTCTCACCCTCTGTTTCAGTTCCTCTGTTTCGCGCTCTCTGTTTCAGCCCCTCTGTTTCAGTCCCTCTGTTTCTCGCCCTCTGTTTCTGCCCGTCTGTTTCTCGCCCTCTGTTTCAGCCCCTCTGTTTCTCGCCCTCTGTTTCAGCTCCTCTGTTTCTCGCCCTCTCTTTCAGCCCCTCTGTTTCAGCACCTCTGTTTCTTGCCCTCTGTTTCAGCCCCTCTGTTTCTCGCCCTCTGTTTCAGCCCCTCTGTTTCTCGCCCTCTGTTTCAGCCCCTCTGTTTCTCACCCTCTGTTTCAGTCCCTCTGTTTCGCGCTCTCTGTTTCAGCCCCTCTGTTTCAGTCCCTCTGTTTCTCGCCCTCTGTTTCTGCCCGTCTGTTTCTCGCCCTCTGTTTCAGCCCCTCTGTTTCTCGCCCTCTGTTTCAGCCCCTCTGTTTCTCGCCCTCTGTTTCAGACCCTCTGATTCAGCACCTCTGTTTCAGCACCTCTGAATCAGCCCCTCTGATTCAGCCCCTCTGTTTCAGCCCCTCTGTTTCAGCCCCTCTGTTTCTCGCCCTCTGTTTCAGCCCCTCTGTTTCAGCCCCACTGTGTCAGCCCCTCTGTTTCAGCCCCTCTATTTCTCGCCCTCTGTTTCAGCCCCTCTGTTTCAGCCCCACTGTGTCAGCCCCTCTGTTTCAGCCCCTCTGATTCAGCCCCTCTGTTTCAGCCCCTCTGAATCAGCCCCTCTGTTTCTCGCCCTCTGTTTCAGCCCTCTGTTTCAGCCCCTCTGTTTCTCGCCCTCTGTTTCAGCCCCTCTGTTTCAGCCCCTCTGTTTCTTGCCCTCTGTTTCAGCCCCTCTGTTTCTCGCCCTCTGTTTCAGCCCCTCTGTTTCTCGCCCTCTGTTTCAGCCCCTCTGTTTCTCGCCCTCTGTTTCAGTCCCTCTGTTTCGCGCTCTCTGTTCCAGCCCCTCTGTTTCAGTCCCTCTGTTTCTCGCCCTCTGTTTCTGCACGTCTGTTTCTCGCCCTCTGTTTCAGCCCCTCTGTTTCTCGCCCTCTGTTTCAGCCCCTCTGTTTCTCGCCCTCTGTTTCAGCCCCTCTGATTCAGCCCCTCTGTTTCAGCCCCTCTGAATCAGCCCATCTGATTCAGCCCCTCTGTTTCAGCCCCTGTGTTTCAGCCCCTCTATTTCATCCCCTCTGTTTCTCGCCCTCTGTTTCTCACCCTCTGCTTCTCGCCCTCTGTTTCAGCCCCTCCCTTTTTCGCCCGTCTGATTCAGCCCCTCTGTTTCTCGCCCTTTGTTTCAGCCACTCTGTTTCAGCCCCTCTGTTTCTTGCCCTCTGTTTCAGCCCCTCTGTTTCTCGCCCTCTGTTTAAGCCCCTCTGTTTCTCGCCCTCTGTTTCAGCCCCTCTGTTTCTCGCCCTCTATTTCAGTCCCTCTGTTTCGCGCTCTCTGTTTCAGCCCCTCTGTTTCAGTCCCTCTGTTTCTCGCCCTCTGTTTCTGCCCATCTGTTTCTCGCCCTCTGTTTCAGCCCCTCTGTTTCTCGCCCTCTGTTTCAGCCCCTCTGTTTCTCGCCCTCTGTTTCAGCCCCTCTGATTCAGCCCCTCTGTTTTAGCACCTCTGAATCAGCCCCTCTGATTCAGCCCCTCTGTTTCAGCCCCTCTGTTTCTCACCCTCTGTTTCAGCCCCTCTGTTTCAGCCCCTCTGCTTCTCGCCCTCTGTTTCAGCCCCTCTGTTTCTCGCCCTCTGTTTCAGACCCTCTGATTCAGCCCCTCTGTTTCTCGGCCTCTGTTTCAGCCCCTCTGTTTCTCGCCCTCTTTTTCAGCCCCTCTGTTTCTCGCCCTCTGTTTCAGCCCCTCTGTTTCAGCCCCTCTGTGTCAGCCCCTCTGTTTCAGCCACTCTGTTTCTCGCCCTCTGTTTCAGCCCCTCTGTTTCAGCCCCTCTGTTTCAGTCCCTCTGTTTCTCGCCCTCTGTTTCTCGCCCTCTGTTTCAGCCCCTCTGTTTCTCGCCCTCTGTTTTAGCCCCTCTGTTTCAGCCCCTCTGTTTCAGCCCCTCTGTTTCAGCCACTCTGTTTCTTGACCTCTGTTTCAGCCCCTCTGTTTCTCGCCCTCTGTTTCAGCCTCTCTGTTTCAGCCCCTCTGTTTCTCGCCCTCTGATTCAGCCCCTCTGTTTCAGCCCCTCTGTTTCAGTCACTCTGTTTCTCGCCCTCTGTTTCTAACCCTCTGTTTCAGCCCCTCTGTTTCTCGATCTCTGTTTCAATCCCTCAGTTTCTCGCCCTCTGTTTCAGCCTCTCTATTTCTCGCACTCTGTTTCAGCCCATCTGTTTCAGCCCCACTGTGTCAGCCCCTCTGTTTCAGACCCTCTGTTTCTCGCCCTCTGTTTCAGCCCCTCTGTTTCTCGTCCTTTGTTTCAGCCCCTCTGTTTCAGCCCCTCTGTTTCAGTCCCTCTGTTTCTCGCCCTCTGTTTCCCGCCCTCTGTTTCAGCCCCTCTGTTTTTCGCCCTCTGTTTCAGCCCCTCTGTTTCAGCCCCTCTGTTTCAGCCCCTCCGTTTCTCGCCCTCTGTTTCAGCCCCTCTGTTTCTCGTCCTCTGTTACAGCCCCTCTGTTTCTCACCCTCTGTTTCAGTCCCTCTGTTTCGCGCTCTCTGTTTCAGCCCCTCTGTTTCAGTCCCTCTGTTTCTCGCCCTCTGTTTCTGCCCGTCTGTTTCTCGCCCTCTGTTTCAGCCCCTCTGTTTCTCGCCCTCTGTTTCAGCCCCTCTATTTCTCGCCCTCTGTTTCAGACCCTCTGATTCAGCCCCTCTGTTTCAGCCCCTCTGAATCAGCCCCTCTGATTCAGCCCCACTGTTTCAGCCCCTTTGTTTCAGCCCCTCTGTTCCTCGCCCTCTGTTTCAGCCGCTCTGTTTCTCGCCTTCTGTATCAGCCCCTCTGTTTCAGCCCCTCTGTTTCAGTCCCTCTGTTTCTCACCCTCTGTTTCAGCCCCTCTGTTTCAGCCCCTCTGTTTCTCGCCCTCTGTTTCAGCCCCTCTGTTTCTTGCCCTCTGTTTCAGCCACTCTGTTTCTCGCCCTCTGTTTCAGCCTCTCTGTATCTCGCCCTCTGTTTCAGCCCCTCTGTTTCAGCCCCTCTGTTTCAGTCCTCTGTTTCTCGCCCTCAGTTTCAGCCTCTCTGTTTCTCGCACTCTGTTTCAGCCCCTCTCTTTCAGCCCCTCTGTATCTCGCCCTCTGTTTCAGCCCCTCTGTTTCTCGCCCTCTGTATCAGCCGCTTTGTTTCAGCCCCTCTGTTTCAGCCCCTCTTTTTCAGCCCCTCTGTTTCTCGCCCTCTGTTTCTCGCCCTCTGTTTCAGCCCCACTGTTTCTCGCACTCTGTTTCAGCCCCTCTGTTTCAGCCCCTCTGATTCAGCCCGTCTGATTCAGCCCCTCTGTTTCTCGCCCTCTGTTTCAGCCACTCTGTTTCAGCCCCTCTGTTTCTTGCCCTCTGTTTCAGCCCCTCTGTTTCTCGCCCTCTGTTTCAGCCCCTCTGTTTCTCGCCCTCTGTTTCAGCCCCTCTGTTTCTCGCCTTCTGTTTCATTCCCTCTTTTTCGCGCTCTCTGTTCCAGCCCCTCTGTTTCAGTCCCTCTGTTTCTCGCCCTCTGTTTCTGCACGTCTGTTTCTCGCCCTCTGTTTCAGCCCCTCTGTTTCTCACCCTCTGTTTCAGCCCCTCTGTTTCTCGCCCTCTATTTCAGCCCCTCTGATTCAGCCCCTCTGTTTCAGCCCCTCTGAATCAGCCCATCTGATTCAGCCCCTCTGTTTCAGCCCCTGCGTTTCAGCCCCTCTATTTCATCCCCTCTGTTTCTCGCCCTCTGTTTCTCACCCTCTGCTTCTCGCCCTCTGTTTCAGCCCCTCCCTTTTTCGCCCACTGTTTCAGCCCCTCCCTTTTTCGCCCTCTGTTTCAGCCCCTCTGTTTCTCGCCCTCTGTTTCAGCCCCTCTGTTTCAGCCCCTCTGATTCAGCCCGTCTGATTCAGCCCCTCTGTTTCTCGCCCTTTGTTTCAGCCACTCTGTTTCAGCCCCTCTGTTTCTCGCCCTCTGTATCAGCCGCTTTGTTTCAGCCCCTCTGTTTCAGTCCCTCTGTTTCTCGCCCTCTGTTTCTCGCCCTCTGTTTCTCGCCCTCTGTTTCAGCCCCACTGTTTCTCGCACTCTGTTTCAGCCCCTCTGTTTCAGCCCCTCTGATTCAGCCCGTCTGATTCAGCCCCTCTGTTTCTCGCCCTCTGTTTCAGCCACTCTGTTTCAGCCCCTCTGTTTCTTGCCCTCTGTTTCAGCCCCTCTGTTTCTCGCCCTCTGTTTCAGCCCCTCTGTTTCTCGCCCTCTGTTTCAGCCCCTCTGTTTCTCGCCTTCTGTTTCATTCCCTCTGTTTCGCGCTCTCTGTTCCAGCCCCTCTGTTTCAGTCCCTCTGTTTCTCGCCCTCTGTTTCTGCACGTCTGTTTCTCGCCCTCTGTTTCAGCCCCTCTGTTTCTCACCCTCTGTTTCAACCCCTCTGTTTCTCGCCCTCTATTTCAGCCCCTCTGATTCAGCCCCTCTGTTTCAGCCCCTCTGAATCAGCCCATCTGATTCAGCCCCTCTGTTTCAGCCCCTGTGTTTCAGCCCCTCTATTTCATCCCCTCTGTTTCTCGCCCTCTGTTTCTCACCCTCTGCTTCTCGCCCTCTGTTTCAGCCCCTCCCTTTTTCGCCCACTGTTTCAGCCCCTCCCTTTTTCGCCCTCTGTTTCAGCCCCTCTGTTTCTCGCCCTCTGTTTCAGCCCCTCTGTTTCAGCCCCTCTGATTCAGCCCGTCTGATTCAGCCCCTCTGTTTCTCGCCCTTTGTTTCAGCCACTCTGTTTCAGCCCCTCTGTTTCTTGCCCTCTGTTTCAGCCCCTCTGTTTCTCGCCCTCTGTTTCAGCCCCTCTGTTTCTCGCCCTCTGTTTCAGCCCCTCTGTTTCTCGCCCTCTGTTTCAGTCCCTCTGTTTCGCGCTCTCTGTTCCAGCCCCTCTGTTTCAGTCCCTCTGTTTCTCGCCCTCTGTTTCTGCACGTCTGTTTCTCGCCCTCTGTTTCAGCCCCTCTGTTTCTCGCCCTCTGTTTCAGCCCCTCTGTTTCTCGCCCTCTGTTTCAGCCCCTCTGATTCAGCCCCTCTGTTTCAGCCCCTCTGAATCAGCCCATCTGATTCAGCCCCTCTGTTTCAGCCCCTGTGTTTCAGCCCCTCTATTTCATCCCCTCTGTTTCTCGCCCTCTGTTTCTCACCCTCTGCTTCTCGCCCTCTGTTTCAGCCCCTCCCTTTTTCGCCCGTCTGATTCAGCCCCTCTGTTTCTCGCCCTTTGTTTCAGCCACTCTGTTTCAGCCCCTCTGTTTCTTGCCCTCTGTTTCAGCCCCTCTGTTTCTCGCCCTCTGTTTAAGCCCCTCTGTTTCTCGCCCTCTGTTTCAGCCCCTCTGTTTCTCGCCCTCTATTTCAGTCCCTCTGTTTCGCGCTCTCTGTTTCAGCCCCTCTGTTTCAGTCCCTCTGTTTCTCGCCCTCTGTTTCTGCCCATCTGTTTCTCGCCCTCTGTTTCAGCCCCTCTGTTTCTCGCCCTCTGTTTCAGCCCCTCTGTTTCTCGCCCTCTGTTTCAGCCCCTCTGATTCAGCCCCTCTGTTTTAGCACCTCTGAATCAGCCCCTCTGATTCAGCCCCTCTGTTTCAGCCCCTCTGTTTCTCACCCTCTGTTTCAGCCCCTCTGTTTCAGCCCCTCTGCTTCTCGCCCTCTGTTTCAGCCCCTCTGTTTCTCGCCCTCTGTTTCAGACCCTCTGATTCAGCCCCTCTGTTTCTCGCCCTCTGTTTCAGCCCCTCTGTTTCTCGCCCTCTTTTTCAGCCCCTCTGTTTCTCGCCCTCTGTTTCAGCCCCTCTGTTTCAGCCCCTCTGTGTCAGCCCCTCTGTTTCAGCCACTCTGTTTCTCGCCCTCTGTTTCAGCCCCTCTGTTTCAGCCCCTCTGTTTCAGTCCCTCTGTTTCTCGCCCTCTGTTTCTCGCCCTCTGTTTCAGCCCCTCTGTTTCTCGCCCTCTGTTTTAGCCCCTCTGTTTCAGCCCCTCTGTTTCAGCCCCTCTGTTTCAGCCACTCTGTTTCTTGACCTCTGTTTCAGCCCCTCTGTTTCTCGGCCTCTGTTTCAGCCTCTCTGTTTCAGCCCCTCTGTTTCTCGCCCTCTGATTCAGCTCCTCTGTTTCAGCCCCTCTGTTTCAGTCACTCTGTTTCACGCCCTCTGTTTCTAACCCTCTGTTTCAGCCCCTCTGTTTCTCGATCTCTGTTTCAATCCCTCAGTTTCTCGCCCTCTGTTTCAGCCTCTCTATTTCTCGCACTCTGTTTCAGCCCATCTGTTTCAGCCCCACTGTGTCAGCCCCTCTGTTTCAGCCCCTCTGTTTCTCGTCCTTTGTTTCAGCCCCTCTGTTTCAGCCCCTCTGTTTCAGTCCCTCTGTTTCTCGCCCTCTGTTTCCCGCCCTCTGTTTCAGCCCCTCTGTTTCTCGCCCTCTGTTTCAGCCCCTCTGTTTCAGCCCCTCTGTTTCAGCCCCTCCGTTTCTCGCCCTCTGTTTCAGCCCCTCTGTTTCTCGTCCTCTGTTACAGCCCCTCTGTTTCTCACCCTCTGTTTCAGTCCCTCTGTTTCGCGCTCTCTGTTTCAGCCCCTCTGTTTCAGTCCCTCTGTTTCTCGCCCTCTGTTTCTGCCCGTCTGTTTCTCGCCCTCTGTTTCAGCCCCTCTGTTTCTCGCCCTCTGTTTCAGCCCCTCTATTTCTCGCCCTCTGTTTCAGACCCTCTGATTCAGCCCCTCTGTTTCAGCCCCTCTGAATCAGCCCCTCTGATTCAGCCCCACTGTTTCAGCCCCTTTGTTTCAGCCCCTCTGTTCCTCGCCCTCTGTTTCAGCCGCTCTGTTTCTCGCCTTCTGTATCAGCCCCTCTGTTTCAGCCCCTCTGTTTCAGTCCCTCTGTTTCTCACCCTCTGTTTCAGCCCCTCTGTTTCAGCCCCTCTGTTTCTCGCCCTCTGTTTCAGCCCCTCTGTTTCTTGCCCTCTGTTTCAGCCACTCTGTTTCTCGCCCTCTGTTTCAGCCTCTCTGTATCTCGCCCTCTGTTTCAGCCCCTCTGTTTCAGCCCCTCTGTTTCAGTCCTCTGTTTCTCGCCCTCAGTTTCAGCCTCTCTGTTTCTCGCACTCTGTTTCAGCCCCTCTCTTTCAGCCCCTCTGTATCTCGCCCTCTGTTTCAGCCCCTCTGTTTCTCGCCCTCTGTATCAGCCGCTTTGTTTCAGCCCCTCTGTTTCAGCCCCTCTTTTTCAGCCCCTCTGTTTCTCGCCCTCTGTTTCTCGCCCTCTGTTTCAGCCCCACTGTTTCTCGCACTCTGTTTCAGCCCCTCTGTTTCAGCCCCTCTGATTCAGCCCGTCTGATTCAGCCCCTCTGTTTCTCGCCCTCTGTTTCAGCCACTCTGTTTCAGCCCCTCTGTTTCTTGCCCTCTGTTTCAGCCCCTCTGTTTCTCGCCCTCTGTTTCAGCCCCTCTGTTTCTCGCCCTCTGTTTCAGCCCCTCTGTTTCTCGCCTTCTGTTTCATTCCCTCTTTTTCGCGCTCTCTGTTCCAGCCCCTCTGTTTCAGTCCCTCTGTTTCTCGCCCTCTGTTTCTGCACGTCTGTTTCTCGCCCTCTGTTTCAGCCCCTCTGTTTCTCACCCTCTGTTTCAGCCCCTCTGTTTCTCGCCCTCTATTTCAGCCCCTCTGATTCAGCCCCTCTGTTTCAGCCCCTCTGAATCAGCCCATCTGATTCAGCCCCTCTGTTTCAGCCCCTGTGTTTCAGCCCCTCTATTTCATCCCCTCTGTTTCTCGCCCTCTGTTTCTCACCCTCTGCTTCTCGCCCTCTGTTTCAGCCCCTCCCTTTTTCGCCCACTGTTTCAGCCCCTCCCTTTTTCGCCCTCTGTTTCAGCCCCTCTGTTTCTCGCCCTCTGTTTCAGCCCCTCTGTTTCAGCCCCTCTGATTCAGCCCGTCTGATTCAGCCCCTCTGTTTCTCGCCCTTTGTTTCAGCCACTCTGTTTCAGCCCCTCTGTTTCTCGCCCTCTGTATCAGCCGCTTTGTTTCAGCCCCTCTGTTTCAGTCCCTCTGTTTCTCGCCCTCTGTTTCTCGCCCTCTGTTTCTCGCCCTCTGTTTCAGCCCCACTGTTTCTCGCACTCTGTTTCAGCCCCTCTGTTTCAGCCCCTCTGATTCAGCCCGTCTGATTCAGCCCCTCTGTTTCTCGCCCTCTGTTTCAGCCACTCTGTTTCAGCCCCTCTGTTTCTTGCCCTCTGTTTCAGCCCCTCTGTTTCTCGCCCTCTGTTTCAGCCCCTCTGTCTCTCGCCCTCTGTTTCAGCCCCTCTGTTTCTCGCCTTCTGTTTCATTCCCTCTGTTTCGCGCTCTCTGTTCCAGCCCCTCTGTTTCAGTCCCTCTGTTTCTCGCCCTCTGTTTCTGCACGTCTGTTTCTCGCCCTCTGTTTCAGCCCCTCTGTTTCTCACCCTCTGTTTCAACCCCTCTGTTTCTCGCCCTCTATTTCAGCCCCTCTGATTCAGCCCCTCTGTTTCAGCCCCTCTGAATCAGCCCATCTGATTCAGCCCCTCTGTTTCAGCCCCTGTGTTTCAGCCCCTCTATTTCATCCCCTCTGTTTCTCGCCCTCTGTTTCTCACCCTCTGCTTCTCGCCCTCTGTTTCAGCCCCTCCCTTTTTCGCCCACTGTTTCAGCCCCTCCCTTTTTCGCCCTCTGTTTCAGCCCCTCTGTTTCTCGCCCTCTGTTTCAGCCCCTCTGTTTCAGCCCCTCTGATTCAGCCCGTCTGATTCAGCCCCTCTGTTTCTCGCCCTTTGTTTCAGCCACTCTGTTTCAGCCCCTCTGTTTCTTGCCCTCTGTTTCAGCCCCTCTGTTTCTCGCCCTCTGTTTAAGCCCCTCTGATTCTCGCCCTCTGTTTCAGCCCCTCTGTTTCTGACCCTCTATTTCAGTCCCTCTGTTTCACGCTCTCTGTTTCAGCCCCTCTGTTTCAGTCCCTCTGTTTCTCGCCCTCTGTTTCTGCCCGTCTGTTTCTCGCCCTCTGTTTCAGCCCCTCTGTTTCTCGCCCTCTGTTTCAGCCCCTCTGTTTCTCGCCCTCTGTTTCAGCCCCTCTGATTCAGCCCCTCTGTTTCAGCACCTCTGAATCAGCCCCTCTGATTCAGCCCCTCTGTTTCAGCCCCTCTGTTTCTCACCCTCTGTTTCAGCCACTCTGTTTAAGCCCCTCTGTTTCTCGCCCTCTGTTTCAGCCCCTCTGTTTCTCGCCCTCTGTTTCAGACCCTCTGATTCAGCCCCTCTGTTTCTCGCCCTCTGTTTCAGCCCCTCTGTTTCTCGCCCTCTTTTTCAGCCCCTCTGTTTCTTGCCCTCTGTTTCAGCCCCTCTGTTTCAGCCCCTCTGTTTCTCGCCCTCTGTTTCAGCCCCTCTGTTTCTCACCCTCTGTTTCAGCCCCTCTGTTTCTCCCCCTCTGTTTCCGCCCCTCTATTTCTCGCCCTCTGTTTCAGTCCCTCTGTTTCAGCCCCACTGTGTCAGCCCCTCTGTTTCAGCCACTCTGTTTCTCGCCCTCTGTTTGAGCCCCTCTGTTTCAGCCCCTCTGTTTCAGTCCCTCTGTTTCTCGCCCTCTGTTTCTCGCCCTCTGTTTCAGCCTCTCTGTTTCTCGCCCTCTGTTTCAGCCCCTCTGTTTCTCGCCCTCTGTTTTAGCCCCTCTGTTTCAGCCCCTCTGTTTCAGCCCCTCTGTTTCCCGCCCTCTGTTTCAGCCCCTCTGTTTCTTGACCTCTGTTTCAGCCCCTCTGTTTCTCGCCCTCTGTTTCAGCCTCTCAGTTTCAGCCCCTCTGTTTCTCGCCCTCTGATTCAGCCCCTCTGTTTCAGCCCCTCTGCTTCAGTCACTCTGTTTCTCGCCCTCTGTTTCTCACCCTCTGTTTCAGCCCCTCTGTTTCTCGACCTCTGTTTCAGTCCCTCTGTTTCTCGCCCTCTGTTTCAGCCTCTCTATTTCTCGCACTCTGTTTCAGCCCATCTATTTCAGCCCCACTGTGTCAGCCCCTCTGTTTCAGTACCTCTGTTTCTCGCCCTCTGTTTCAGCCCCTCTGTTTCTCGCCCTCTGTTTCAGCCCCTCTGTTTCTCGTCCTCTGTTTCAGCCCCTCTGTTTCAGCCCCTCTGTTTCAGTCCCTCCGTTTCTCGCCCTCTGTTTCTCGCTCTCTGTTTCAGCCCCTCTGTTTCTCGCCCTCTGTTTCAGCCCCTCTGTTTCTCGCCCTCTGTTTCAGCCCCTCTGTTTCAGCCCCTCTGTTTCTCCCCCTCTGTTTCAGCCCCTGTATTTCTCGCCCTCTGTTTCAGCCCCTCTGTTTCAGCCCCACTGTGTCAGCCCCTCTGTTTCAGCCACTCTGTTTCTCGCCCTCTGTTTCAGCCCCTCTGTTTCAGCCCCTCTGTTTCAGTCCCTCTGTTTCTCGCCCTCTGTTTCTCGCCCTCTGTTTCAGCCCCTCTGTTTCTCGCCCTCTGTTTTAGCCCCTCTGTTTCAGCCCCTCTGTTTCAGCCCCTCTGAATCCCGCCCTCTGTTTCAGCCACTCTGTTTCTTGACCTCTGTTTCAGCCCTTCTGTTTCTCGCCCTCTGTTTCAGCCTCTCTGTTTCAGCCCCTCTGTTTCTCGCCCTCTGATTCAGCCCCTCTGTTTCAGCCCCTCTGTTTCAGTCACTCTGTTTCTCGCCCTCTGTTTCTAACCCTCTGTTTCAGCCCCTCTGTTTCTCGACCTCTGTTTCAGTCCCTCAGTTTCTCGCCCTCTGTTTCAGCCTCTCTATTTCTCGCACTCTGTTTCAGCCCATCTGTTTCAGCCCCACTGTGTCAGCCCCTCTGTTTCAGACCCTCTGTTTCTCGCCCTCTGTTTCAGCCCCTCTGTTTCTCGTCCTCTGTTTCAGCCCCTCTGTTTCAGCCCCTCTGTTTCAGTCCCTCTGTTTCTCGCCCTCTGTTTCCCGCCCTCTGTTTCAGCCCCTCTGTTTCTCGCCCTCTGTTTCAGCCCCTCTGTTTCAGCCCCTCTGTTTCAGCCCCTCCGTTTCTCGCCCTCTGTTTCAGCCCCTCTGTTTCTCGTCCTCTGTTACAGCCCCTCTGTTTCTCACCCTCTGTTTCAGTCCCTCTGTTTCGCGCTCTCTGTTTCAGCCCCTCTGTTTCAGTCCCTCTGTTTCTCGCCCTCTGTTTCTGCCCGTCTGTTTCTCGCCCTCTGTTTCAGCCCCTCTGTTTCTCGCCCTCTGTTTCAGCCCCTCTGTTTCTCGCCCTCTGTTTCAGCCCCTCTTTTTCTCGCCCTCTGTTTCAGCCCCTCTGTTTCTCGCCCTCTGTTACAGACCCTCTGTTTCTCACCCTCTGTTTCAGTCCCTCTGTTTCGCGCTCTCTGTTTCAGCCCCTCTGTTTCAGTCCCTCTGTTTCTCGCCCTCTGTTTCAGCCCCTCTGTTTCTCGCCCTCTGTTTCAGCCCCTCTGTTTCTCGCCCTCTGTTTCAGCCCCTCTGTTTCAGCCCCTCTGTTTCTTGCCCTCTGTTTCAGCCCCTCTGTTTCTCGCCCTCTGTTTCAGCCCCTCTGTTTCTCGCCCTCTGTTTCAGCCCCTCTGTTTCTCACCCTCTGTTTCAGTCCCTCTGTTTCGCGCTCTCTGTTTCAGCCCCTCTGTTTCAGTCCCTCTGTTTCTCGCCCTCTGTTTCTGCCCGTCTGTTTCTCGCCCTCAGTTTCAGACCCTCTGATTCAGCCCCTCTGTTTCAGCCCCTCTGAATCAGCCCCTCTGATTCAGCCCCTCTGTTTCAGCCCCTCTGTTTCAGCCCCTCTGTTTCTCGCCCTCTGTTTCAGCCCCTCTGTTTCAGCCCCACTGTGTCAGCCCCTCTGTTTCAGCCCCTCTATTTCTCGCCCTCTGTTTCATCCCCTCTGTTTCAGCCCCACTGTGTCAGCCCCTCTGTTTCTCGCCCTCTGTTTCAGCCCCTCTGTTTCTCGCCCTCTATTTCAGCCCCTCTGTTTCTCACCCTCTGTTTCAGCCCCTCTGTTTCAGCCCCTCTGTTTCTCGCCCTCTGTTTCAGCCCCTCTGTTTCAGCCCCTCTGTTTCTTGCCCTCTGTTTCAGCCCCTCTGTTTCTCGCCCTCTGTTTCAGCCCCTCTGTTTCTCGCCCTCTGTTTCAGCCCCTCTGTTTCTCGCCCTCTGTTTCAGTCCCTCTGTTTCGCGCTCTCTGTTCCAGCCCCTCTGTTTCAGTCCCTCTGTTTCTCGCCCTCTGTTTCTGCACGTCTGTTTCTCGCCCTCTGTTTCAGCCCCTCTGTTTCTCGCCCTCTGTTTCAGCCCCTCTGTTTCTCGCCCTCTGTTTCAGCCCCTCTGATTCAGCCCCTCTTTTTCAGCCCCTCTGAATCAGCCCATCTGATTCAGCCCCTCTGTTTCAGCCCCTGTGTTTCAGCCCCTCTATTTCATCCCCTCTGTTTCTCGCCCCCTGTTTCTCACCCTCTGCTTCTCGCCCTCTGTTTCAGCCCCTCCCTTTTTCGCCCTCTGTTTCAGCCCCTCTGTTTCTCGCCCTCTGTTTCAGCCACTCTGTTTCTCGCCCTCTGTTTCAGCCCCTCTGTTTCAGCCCCTCTGACTCAGCCCGTCTGATTCAGCCCCTCTGTTTCTCGCCCTCTGTTTCAGCCCCTCTGTTTCTCGCCCTCTGTTTCAGCCCCTCTGTTTCTCGTCCTCTGTTTCAGCCCCTCTGTTTCAGCCCCTCTGTTTCAGTCCCTCTGTTTCTCGCCCTCTGTTTCTCTCCCTCTGTTTCAGCCCCTCTGTTTCTCGCCCTCTGTTTCAGCCCCTCTGTTTCTCGCCCTCTGTTTCAGCCCCTCTGTTTCAGCCCCTCTGTTTCAGCCCCTCCGTTTCTCGCCCTCTGTTTCAGCCCCTCTGTTTCTCGCCCTCTGTTACAGACCCTCTGTTTCTCACCCTCTGTTTCAGTCCCTCTGTTTCGCGCTCTCTGTTTCAGCCCCTCTGTTTCACTCCCTCTGTTTCTCGCCCTCTGTTTCTGCCCGTCTGTATCTCGCCCTCTGTTTCAGCCCCTCTGTTTCTCGCCCTCTGTTTCAGCCCCTCTGTTTCTCGCCCTCTGTTTCAGCCCCTCTGTTTCAGCCCCTCTGTTTCTTGCCCTCTGTTTCAGCCCCTCTGTTCCTCGCCCTCTGTTTCAGCCCCTCTGTTTCTCGCCCTCTGTTTCAGCCCCTCTGTTTCTCACCCTCTGTTTCAGTCCCTCTGTTTCGCGCTCTCTGTTTCAGCCCCTCTGTTTCTCTCCCTCTGTTTCTGCCCGTCTGTTTCTCGCCCTCTGTTTCAGCCCCTCTGTATCTCGCCATCTGTTTCAGCCCCTCTGTTTCTCGCCCTCTGTTTCAGACCCTCTGATTCAGCCCCTCTGTTTCAGCCCCTCTGAATCAGCCCCTCTGATTCAGCCCCTCTGTTTCAGCCCCTCTGTTTCAGCCCCTCTGTTTCTCGCCTTTTGTTTCAGCCCCTCTGTTTCAGCCCCACTGTGTCAGCCCCTCTGTTTCAGCCCCTCTATTTCTCGCCCTCTGTTTCATCCCCTCTGTTTCAGCCCCACTGTGTCAGCACCTCTGTTTCTCGCCCTCTGTTTCAGCCCCTCTGTTTCTCGCCCTCTATTTCAGCCCCTCTGTTTCTCGCCCTCTGTTTCAGCCCCTCTGTTTCAGCCCCTCTGTTTCTCGCCCTCTGTTTCAGCCCCTCTGTTTCAGCCCCTCTGTTTCTTGCCCTCTGTTTCAGCCCCTCTGTTTCTCGCCCTCTGTTTCAGCCCCTCTGTTTCTCGCCCTCTGTTTCAGCCCCTCTGTTTCTCGCCCTCTGTTTCAGTCCCTCTGTTTCGCGCTCTCTGTTCCAGCCCCTCTGTTTCAGTCCCTCTGTTTCTCGCCCTCTGTTTCTGCACGTCTGTTTCTCGCCCTCTGTTTCAGCCCCTCTGTTTCTCGCCCTCTGTTTCAGCCCCTCTGTTTCTCGCCCTCTGTTTCAGCCCCTCTGATTCAGCCCCTCTGTTTCAGCCCCTCTGAATCAGCCCATCTGATTCAGCCCCTCTGTTTCAGCCCCTGTGTTTCAGCTCCTCTATTTCATCCCCTCTGTTTCTCGCCCTCTGTTTCTCACCCTCTGCCTCTTGCCCTCTGTTTCAGCCCCTCCCTTTTTCGCCCTCTGTTTCAGCCCCTCTGTTTCTCGCCCTCTGTTTCAGCCCCTCTGTTTCTCGCCCTCTGTTTCAACCCCTCTGTTTCAGCCCCTCTGTTTCTCGCCCTCTGTTTCAGCCCCTCTGTTTCTCGCCCTCTGTTTCAGCCCCTCTGTTTCAGCCCCTCTGTTTCTCGACCTCTGTTTCAGTCCCTCTGTTTCTCGCCCTCTGTTTCAGCCTCTCTATTTCTCGCACTCTGTTTCAGCCCATCTGTTTCAGCCCCACTGTGTCAGCCCCTCTGTTTCAGACCCTCTGTTTCTCGCCCTCTGTTTCAGCCCCTCTGTTTCTCGCCCTCTGTTTCAGCCCCTCTGTTTCTCGTCCTCTGTTTCAGCCCCTCTGTTTCAGCCCCTCTGTTTCAGTCCCTCCGTTTCTCGCCCTCTGTTTCTCGCCCTCTGTTTCAGCCCCTCTGTTTCTCGCCCTCTTTTTCAGCCCCTCTGTTTCTCGCCCTCTGTTTCAGCCCCTCTGTTTCAGCCCCTCTGTTTCTCCCCCTCTGTTTCAGCCCCTGTATTTCTCGCCCTCTGTTTCAGCCCCTCTGTTTCAGCCCCACTGTGTCAGCCCCTCTGTTTCAGCCACTCTGTTTCTCGCCCTCTGTTTCAGCCCCTCTGTTTCAGCCCCTCTGTTTCAGTCCCTCTGTTTCTCGCCCTCTGTTTCTCGCCCTCTGTTTCAGCCCCTCTGTTTCTCGCCCTCTGTTTTAGCCCCTCTGTTTCAGCCCCTCTGTTTCAGCCCCTCTGTTTCAGCCCCTCTGTTTCCCGCCCTCTGTTTCAGCCACTCTGTTTCTTGACCTCTGTTTCAGCCCTTCTGTTTCTCGCCCTCTGTTTCAGCCTCTCTGTTTCAGCCCCTCTGTTTCTCGCCCTCTGATTCAGCCCCTCTGTTTCAGCCCCTCTGTTTCAGTCACTCTGTTTCTCGCCCTCTGTTTCTAACCCTCTGTTTCAGCCCCTCTGTTTCTCGTCCTCTGTTTCAGCCCCTCTGTTTCAGCCCCTCTGTTTCAGTCCCTCCGTTTCTCGCCCTCTGTTTCTCGCCCTCTGTTTCAGCCCCTCTGTTTCTCGCCCTCTTTTTCAGCCCCTCTGTTTCTCGCCCTCTGTTTCAGCCCCTCTGTTTCAGCCCCTCTGTTTCTCCCCCTCTGTTTCAGCCCCTGTATTTCTCGCCCTCTGTTTCAGCCCCTCTGTTTCAGCCCCACTGTGTCAGCCCCTCTGTTTCAGCCACTCTGTTTCTCGCCCTCTGTTTCAGCCCCTCTGTTTCAGCCCCTCTGTTTCAGTCCCTCTGTTTCTCGCCCTCTGTTTCTCGCCCTCTGTTTCAGCCCCTCTGTTTCTCGCCCTCTGTTTTAGCCCCTCTGTTTCAGCCCCTCTGTTTCAGCCCCTCTGTTTCAGCCCCTCTGTTTCCCGCCCTCTGTTTCAGCCACTCTGTTTCTTGACCTCTGTTTCAGCCCTTCTGTTTCTCGCCCTCTGTTTCAGCCTCTCTGTTTCAGCCCCTCTGTTTCTCGCCCTCTGATTCAGCCCCTCTGTTTCAGCCCCTCTGTTTCAGTCACTCTGTTTCTCGCCCTCTGTTTCTAACCCTCTGTTTCAGCCCCTCTGTTTCTCGACCTCTGTTTCAGTCCCTCAGTTTCTCGCCCTCTGTTTCAGCCTCTCTATTTCTCGCACTCTGTTTCAGCCCATCTGTTTCAGCCCCACTGTGTCAGCCCCTCTGTTTCAGACCCTCTGTTTCTCGCCCTCTGTTTCAGCCCCTCTGTTTCTCGTCCTCTGTTTCAGCCCCTCTGTTTCAGCCCCTCTGTTTCAGTCCCTCTGTTTCAGTCCCTCTGTTTCTCGCCCTCTGTTTCCCGCCCTCTGTTTCAGCCCCTCTGTTTCTCGCCCTCTGTTTCAGCCCCTCTGTTTCAGCCCCTCTGTTTCAGCCCCTCCGTTTCTCGCCCTCTGTTTCAGCCCCTCTGTTTCTCGTCCTCTGTTACAGCCCCTCTGTTTCTCACCCTCTGTTTCAGTCCCTCTGTTTCGCGCTCTCTGTTTCAGCCCCTCTGTTTCAGTCCCTCTGTTTCTCGCCCTCTGTTTCTGCCCGTCTGTTTCTCGCCCTCTGTTTCAGCCCCTCTGTTTCTCACCCTCTGTTTCAGCCCCTCTGTTTCTCGCCCTCTGCTTCAGCCCCTCTGTTTCTCGCCCTCTGTTTCAGCCCCTCTGTTTCTCGCCCTCTGTTACAGACCCTCTGTTTCTCACACTCTGTTTCAGTCCCTCTGTTTCGCGCTCTCTGTTTCAGCCCCTCTGTTTCAGTCCCTCTGTTTCTCGCCCTCTGTTTCAGCCCCTCTGTTTCTCGCCCTCTGTTTCAGCCCCTCTGTTTCTCGCCCTCTGTTTCAGCCCCTCTGTTTCAGCCACTCTGTTTCTTGCCCTCTGTTTCAGCCCCTCTGTTTCTCGCCCTCTGTTTCAGCCCCTCTGTTTCTCGCCCTCTGTTTCAGCCCCTCTGTTTCTCACCCTCTGTTTCAGTCCCTCTGTTTCGCGCTCTCTGTTTCAGCCCCTCTGTTTCAGTCCCTCTGTTTCTCGCCCTCTGTTTCTGCCCGTCTGTTTCTCGCCCTCTGTTTCAGCCCCTCTGTTTCTCGCCCTCTGTTTCAGCCCCTCTGTTTCTCGCCCTCTGTTTCAGACCCTCTGATTCAGCCCCTCTGTTTCAGCCCCTCTGAATCAGCCCCTCTGATTCAGCCCCTCTGTTTCAGCCCCTCTGTTTCAGCCCCTCTGTTTCTCGCCCTCTGTTTCAGCCCGTCTGTTTCAGCCCCACTGTGTCAGCCCCTCTGTTTCAGCCCCTCTATTTCTCGCCCTCTGTTTCATCCCCTCTGTTTCAGCCCCACTGTGTCAGCCCCTCTGTTTCTCGCCCTCTGTTTCAGCCCCTCTGTTTCTCGCCCTCTATTTCAGCCCCTCTGTTTCTCGCCCTCTGTTTCAGCCCCTCTGTTTCAGCCCCTCTGTTTCTCGCCCTCTGTTTCAGCCCCTCTGTTTCAGCCCCTCTGTTTCTTGCCCTCTGTTTCAGCCCCTCTGTTTCTCGCCCTCTGTTTCAGCCCCTCTGTTTCTCGCCCTCTGTTTCAGCCCCTCTGTTTCTCGCCCTCTGTTTCAGTCCCTCTGTTTCGCGCTCTCTGTTCCAGCCCCTCTGTTTCAGTCCCTCTGTTTCTCGCCCTCTGTTTCAGACCCTCTGATTCAGCCCCTCTGTTTCAGCCCCTCTGAATCAGCCCCTCTGATTCAGCCCCTCTGTTTCAGCCCCTCTGTTTCAGCCCCTCTGTTTCTCGCCTTTTGTTTCAGCCCCTCTGTTTCAGCCCCACTGTGTCAGCCCCTCTGTTTCAGCCCCTCTATTTCTCGCCCTCTGTTTCATCCCCTCTGTTTCAGCCCCACTGTGTCAGCACCTCTGTTTCTCGCCCTCTGTTTCAGCCCCTCTGTTTCTCGCCCTCTATTTCAGCCCCTCTGTTTCTCGCCCTCTGTTTCAGCCCCTCTGTTTCAGCCCCTCTGTTTCTCGCCCTCTGTTTCAGCCCCTCTGTTTCAGCCCCTCTGTTTCTTGCCCTCTGTTTCAGCCCCTCTGTTTCTCGCCCTCTGTTTCAGCCCCTCTGTTTCTCGCCCTCTGTTTCAGCCCCTCTGTTTCTCGCCCTCTGTTTCAGTCCCTCTGTTTCGCGCTCTCTGTTCCAGCCCCTCTGTTTCAGTCCCTCTGTTTCTCGCCCTCTGTTTCTGCACGTCTGTTTCTCGCCCTCTGTTTCAGCCCCTCTGTTTCTCGCCCTCTGTTTCAGCCCCTCTGTTTCTCGCCCTCTGTTTCAGCCCCTCTGATTCAGCCCCTCTGTTTCAGCCCCTCTGAATCAGCCCATCTGATTCAGCCCCTCTGTTTCAGCCCCTGTGTTTCAGCTCCTCTATTTCATCCCCTCTGTTTCTCGCCCTCTGTTTCTCACCCTCTGCCTCTTGCCCTCTGTTTCAGCCCCTCCCTTTTTCGCCCTCTGTTTCAGCCCCTCTGTTTCTCGCCCTCTGTTTCAGCCCCTCTGTTTCTCGCCCTCTGTTTCAGCCCCTCTGTTTCAGCCCCTCTGTTTCTCGACCTCTGTTTCAGTCCCTCTGTTTCTCGCCCTCTGTTTCAGCCTCTCTATTTCTCGCACTCTGTTTCAGCCCATCTGTTTCAGCCCCACTGTGTCAGCCCCTCTGTTTCAGACCCTCTGTTTCTCGCCCTCTGTTTCAGCCCCTCTGTTTCTCGCCCTCTGTTTCAGCCCCTCTGTTTCTCGTCCTCTGTTTCAGCCCCTCTGTTTCAGCCCCTCTGTTTCAGTCCCTCCGTTTCTCGCCCTCTGTTTCTCGCCCTCTGTTTCAGCCCCTCTGTTTCTCGCCCTCTTTTTCAGCCCCTCTGTTTCTCGCCCTCTGTTTCAGCCCCTCTGTTTCAGCCCCTCTGTTTCTCCCCCTCTGTTTCAGCCCCTGTATTTCTCGCCCTCTGTTTCAGCCCCTCTGTTTCAGCCCCACTGTGTCAGCCCCTCTGTTTCAGCCACTCTGTTTCTCGCCCTCTGTTTCAGCCCCTCTGTTTCAGCCCCTCTGTTTCAGTCCCTCTGTTTCTCGCCCTCTGTTTCTCGCCCTCTGTTTCAGCCCCTCTGTTTCTCGCCCTCTGTTTTAGCCCCTCTGTTTCAGCCCCTCTGTTTCAGCCCCTCTGTTTCAGCCCCTCTGTTTCCCGCCCTCTGTTTCAGCCACTCTGTTTCTTGACCTCTGTTTCAGCCCTTCTGTTTCTCGCCCTCTGTTTCAGCCTCTCTGTTTCAGCCCCTCTGTTTCTCGCCCTCTGATTCAGCCCCTCTGTTTCAGCCCCTCTGTTTCAGTCACTCTGTTTCTCGCCCTCTGTTTCTAACCCTCTGTTTCAGCCCCTCTGTTTCTCGACCTCTGTTTCAGTCCCTCAGTTTCTCGCCCTCTGTTTCAGCCTCTCTATTTCTCGCACTCTGTTTCAGCCCATCTGTTTCAGCCCCACTGTGTCAGCCCCTCTGTTTCAGACCCTCTGTTTCTCGCCCTCTGTTTCAGCCCCTCTGTTTCTCGTCCTCTGTTTCAGCCCCTCTGTTTCAGCCCCTCTGTTTCAGTCCCTCTGTTTCAGTCCCTCTGTTTCTCGCCCTCTGTTTCCCGCCCTCTGTTTCAGCCCCTCTGTTTCTCGCCCTCTGTTTCAGCCCCTCTGTTTCAGCCCCTCTGTTTCAGCCCCTCCGTTTCTCGCCCTCTGTTTCAGCCCCTCTGTTTCTCGTCCTCTGTTACAGCCCCTCTGTTTCTCACCCTCTGTTTCAGTCCCTCTGTTTCGCGCTCTCTGTTTCAGCCCCTCTGTTTCAGTCCCTCTGTTTCTCGCCCTCTGTTTCTGCCCGTCTGTTTCTCGCCCTCTGTTTCAGCCCCTCTGTTTCTCACCCTCTGTTTCAGCCCCTCTGTTTCTCGCCCTCTGCTTCAGCCCCTCTGTTTCTCGCCCTCTGTTTCAGCCCCTCTGTTTCTCGCCCTCTGTTACAGACCCTCTGTTTCTCACACTCTGTTTCAGTCCCTCTGTTTCGCGCTCTCTGTTTCAGCCCCTCTGTTTCAGTCCCTCTGTTTCTCGCCCTCTGTTTCAGCCCCTCTGTTTCTCGCCCTCTGTTTCAGCCCCTCTGTTTCTCGCCCTCTGTTTCAGCCCCTCTGTTTCAGCCACTCTGTTTCTTGCCCTCTGTTTCAGCCCCTCTGTTTCTCGCCCTCTGTTTCAGCCCCTCTGTTTCTCGCCCTCTGTTTCAGCCCCTCTGTTTCTCACCCTCTGTTTCAGTCCCTCTGTTTCGCGCTCTCTGTTTCAGCCCCTCTGTTTCAGTCCCTCTGTTTCTCGCCCTCTGTTTCTGCCCGTCTGTTTCTCGCCCTCTGTTTCAGCCCCTCTGTTTCTCGCCCTCTGTTTCAGCCCCTCTGTTTCTCGCCCTCTGTTTCAGACCCTCTGATTCAGCCCCTCTGTTTCAGCCCCTCTGAATCAGCCCCTCTGATTCAGCCCCTCTGTTTCAGCCCCTCTGTTTCAGCCCCTCTGTTTCTCGCCCTCTGTTTCAGCCCGTCTGTTTCAGCCCCACTGTGTCAGCCCCTCTGTTTCAGCCCCTCTATTTCTCGCCCTCTGTTTCATCCCCTCTGTTTCAGCCCCACTGTGTCAGCCCCTCTGTTTCTCGCCCTCTGTTTCAGCCCCTCTGTTTCTCGCCCTCTATTTCAGCCCCTCTGTTTCTCGCCCTCTGTTTCAGCCCCTCTGTTTCAGCCCCTCTGTTTCTCGCCCTCTGTTTCAGCCCCTCTGTTTCAGCCCCTCTGTTTCTTGCCCTCTGTTTCAGCCCCTCTGTTTCTCGCCCTCTGTTTCAGCCCCTCTGTTTCTCGCCCTCTGTTTCAGCCCCTCTGTTTCTCGCCCTCTGTTTCAGTCCCTCTGTTTCGCGCTCTCTGTTCCAGCCCCTCTGTTTCAGTCCCTCTGTTTCTCGCCCTCTGTTTCTGCACGTCTGTTTCTCGCCCTCTGTTTCAGCCCCTCTGTTTCTCGCCCTCTGTTTCAGCCCCTCTGTTTCTCGCCCTCTGTTTCAGCCCCTCTGATTCAGCCCCTCTGTTTCAGCCCCTCTGAATCAGCCCATCTGATTCAGCCCCTCTGTTTCAGCCCCTGTGTTTCAGCCCCTCTATTTCATCCCCTCTGTTTCTCGCCCTCTGTTTCTCACCCTCTGCTTCTCGCCCTCTGTTTCAGCCCCTCCCTTTTTCGCCCTCTGTTTCAGCCCCTCTGTTTCTCGCCCTCTGTTTCAGCCCCTCTGTTTCTCGCCCTCTGTTTCAGCCCCTCTGTTTCAGCCCCTCTGATTCAGCCCGTCTGATTCAGCCCCTCTGTTTCTCGCCCTCTATTTCAGCCCCTCTGTTTCTCGCCCTCTGTTTCAGCCCCTCTGTTTCTCGCCCTCTGTTTCAGCCCCTCTGTTTCAGACCCTCTGTTTCAGCCCCTCCGTTTCTCGCCCTCTGTTTCAGCCCCTCTGTTTCTCGCCCTCTGTTACAGACCCTCTGTTTCTCACCCTCTGTTTCAGTCCCTCTGTTTCGCGCTCTCTGTTTCAGCCCCTCTGTTTCAGTCCCTCTGTTTCTCGCCCTCTGTTTCTGCCCGTCTGTTTCTCGCCCTCTGTTTCAGCCCCTCTGTTTCTCGCCCTCTGTTTCAGCCCCTCTGTTTCTCGCCCTCTGTTTCAGCCCCTCTGTTTCAGCCCCTCTGTTTCTTGCCCTCTGTTTCAGCCCCTCTGTTCCTCGCCCTCTGTTTCAGCCCCTCTGTTTCTCGCCCTCTGTTTCAGCCCCACTGTTTCTCACCCACTGTTTCAGTCCCTCTGTTTCGCGCTCTCTGTTTCAGCCCCTCTGTTTCAGTCCCTCTGTTTCTCGCCCTCTGTTTCTGCCCGTCTGTTTCTCGCCCTCTGTTTCAGCCCCTCTGTTTCTCGCCCTCTGTTTCAGCCCCTCTGTTTCTCGCCCTCTGTTTCAGACCCTCTGATTCAGCCCCTCTGTTTAGCCCCTCTGAATCAGCCCCTCTGATTCAGCCCCTCTGTTTCAGCCCCTCTGTTTCAGCCCCTCTGTTTCTCGCCCTCTGTTTCAGCCCCTCTGTTTCAGCCCCACTGTGTCAGCCCCTCTGTTTCAGCCCCTCTATTTCTCTACCTCTGTTTCATCCCCTCTGTTTCAGCCCCACTGTGTCAGCCCCTCTGTTTCTCGCCCTCTGTTTCAGCCCCTCTGTTTCTCGCCCTCTATTTCAGCCCCTCTGTTTCTCGCCCTCTGTTTCAGCCCCTCTGTTTCAGCCCCTCTGTTTCTCGCCCTCTGTTTCAGCCCCTCTGTTTCAGCCCCTCTGTTTCTTGCCCTCTGTTTCAGCCCCTCTGTTTCTCGCCCTCTGTTTCAGCCCCTCTGTTTCTCGCCCTCTGTTTCAGCCCCTCTGTTTCTCGCCCTCTGTTTCAGTCCCTCTGTTTCGCGCTCTCTGTTCCAGCCCCTCTGTTTCAGTCCCTCTGTTTCTCGCCCTCTGTTTCTGCACGTCTGTTTCTCGCCCTCTGTTTCAGCCCCTCTGTTTCTCGCCCTCTGATTCAGCCCCTCTGTTTCAGCCCCTCTGAATCAGCCCATCTGATTCAGCCCCTCTGTTTCAACCCCTGTGTTTCAGCTCCACTATTTCATCCCCTCTGTTTCTCGCCCTCTGTTTCTCACCCTCTGCTTCTCGCCCTCTGTTTCAGCCCCTCCCTTTTTCGCCCTCTGTTTCAGCCCCTCTGTTTCTCGCCCTCTGTTTCAGACCCTCTGATTCAGCCCCTCTGTTTCAGCCCCTCTGAATCAGCCCCTCTGATTCAGCCCCTCTGTTTCAGCCCCTCTGTTTCAGCCCCTCTGTTTCTCGCCCTCTGTTTCAGCCCCTCTGTTTCAGCCCCACTGTGTCAGCCCCTCTGTTTCAGCCCCTCTATTTCTCGCCCTCTGTTTCATCCCCTCTGTTTCAGCCCCACTGTGTCAGCCCCTCTGTTTCTCGCCCTCTGTTTCAGCCCCTCTGTTTCTCGCCCTCTATTTCAGCCCCTCTGTTTCTCGCCCTCTGTTTCAGCCCCTCTGTTTCAGCCCCTCTGTTTCTCGCCCTCTGTTTCAGCCCCTCTGTTTCAGCCCCTCTGTTTCTTGCCCTCTGTTTCAGCCCCTCTGTTTCTCGCCCTCTGTTTCAGCCCCTCTGTTTCTCGCCCTCTGTTTCAGCCCCTCTGTTTCTCGCCCTCTGTTTCAGTCCCTCTGTTTCGCGCTCTCTGTTCCAGCCCCTCTGTTTCAGTCCCTCTGTTTCTCGCCCTCTGTTTCTGCACGTCTGTTTCTCGCCCTCTGTTTCAGCCCCTCTGTTTCTCGCCCTCTGTTTCAGCCCCTCTGTTTCTCGCCCTCTGTTTCAGCCCCTCTGATTCAGCCCCTCTGTTTCAGCCCCTCTGAATCAGCCCATCTGATTCAGCCCCTCTGTTTCAGCCCCTGTGTTTCAGCCCCTCTATTTCATCCCCTCTGTTTCTCGCCCTCTGTTTCTCACCCTCTGCTTCTCGCCCTCTGTTTCAGCCCCTCCCTTTTTCGCCCTCTGTTTCAGCCCCTCTGTTTCTCGCCCTCTGTTTCAGCCCCTCTGTTTCTCGCCCTCTGTTTCAGCCCCTCTGTTTCAGCCCCTCTGATTCAGCCCGTCTGATTCAGCCCCTCTGTTTCTCGCCCTCTGTTTCAGCCCCTCTGTTTCTCGCCCTCTGTTTCAGCCCCTCTGTTTCTCGTCCTCTGTTTCAGCCCCTCTGTTTCAGCCCCTCTGTTTCAGTCCCTCTGTTTCTCGCCCTCTGTTTCTCTCCCTCTGTTTCAGCCCCTCTGTTTCTCGCCCTCTGTTTCAGCCCCTCTGTTTCTCGCCCTCTGTTTCAGCCCCTCTGTTTCAGCCCCTCTGTTTCAGCCCCTCCGTTTCTCGCCCTCTGTTTCTGCCCGTCTGTTTCTCGCCCTCTGTTTCAGCCCCTCTGTTTCTCGCCCTCTGTTTCAGCACCTCTGTTTCTCGCCCTCTGTTTCAGCCCCTCTGTTTCAGCATCTCTGTTTCTTGCCCTCTGTTTCAGCCCCTCTGTTCCTCGCCCTCTGTTTCAGCCCCTCTGTTTCTCGCCCTCTGTTTCAGCCCCTCTGTTTCTCACCCTCTGTTTCTGTCCCTCTGTTTCGCGCTCTCTGTTTCAGCCCCTCTGTTTCAGTCCCTCTGTTTCTCGCCCTCTGTTTCTGCCCGTCTGTTTCTCGCCCTCTGTTTCAGCCCCTCTGTTTCTCGCCCTCTGTTTCAGCCCCTCTGTTTCTCGCCCTCTGTTTCAGACCCTCTGATTCAGTCCCTCTGTTTCAGCCCCTCTGAATCAGCCCCTCTGATTCAGCCCCTCTGTTTCAGCCCCTCTGTTTCAGCCCCTCTGTTTCTCGCCCTCTGTGTCAGCCCCTCTGTTTCAGCCCCACTGACTCAGCCCGTCTGATTCAGCCCCTCTGTTTCTCGCCCTCTGTTTCAGCCCCTCTGTTTCTCGCCCTCTGTTTCAGCCCCTCTGTTTCTCGTCCTCTGTTTCAGCCCCTCTGTTTCAGCCCCTCTGTTTCAGTCCCTCTGTTTCTCGCCCTCTGTTTCTCTCCCTCTGTTTCAGCCCCTCTGTTTCTCGCCCTCTGTTTCAGCCCCTCTGTTTCTCGCCCTCTGTTTCAGCCCCTCTGTTTCAGCCCCTCTGTTTCAGCCCCTCCGTTTCTCGCCCTCTGTTTCAGCCCCTCTGTTTCTCGCCCTCTGTTACAGACCCTCTGTTTCTCACCCTCTGTTTCAGTCCCTCTGTTTCGCGCTCTCTGTTTCAGCCCCTCTGTTTCAGTCCCTCTGTTTCTCGCCCTCTGTTTCTGCCCGTCTGTATCTCGCCCTCTGTTTCAGCCCCTCTGTTTCTCGCCCTCTGTTTCAGCCCCTCTGTTTCTCGCCCTCTGTTTCAGCCCCTCTGTTTCAGCCCCTCTGTTTCTTGCCCTCTGTTTCAGCCCCTCTGTTCCTCGCCCTCTGTTTCAGCCCCTCTGTTTCTCGCCCTCTGTTTCAGCCCCTCTGTTTCTCACCCTCTGTTTCAGTCCCTCTGTTTCGCGCTCTCTGTTTCAGCCCCTCTGTTTCTCTCCCTCTGTTTCTGCCCGTCTGTTTCTCGCCCTCTGTTTCAGCCCCTCTGTATCTCGCCATCTGTTTCAGCCCCTCTGTTTCTCGCCCTCTGTTTCAGACCCTCTGATTCAGCCCCTCTGTTTCAGCCCCTCTGAATCAGCCCCTCTGATTCAGCCCCTCTGTTTCAGCCCCTCTGTTTCAGCCCCTCTGTTTCTCGCCTTTTGTTTCAGCCCCTCTGTTTCAGCCCCACTGTGTCAGCCCCTCTGTTTCAGCCCCTCTATTTCTCGCCCTCTGTTTCATCCCCTCTGTTTCAGCCCCACTGTGTCAGCACCTCTGTTTCTCGCCCTCTGTTTCAGCCCCTCTGTTTCTCGCCCTCTATTTCAGCCCCTCTGTTTCTCGCCCTCTGTTTCAGCCCCTCTGTTTCAGCCCCTCTGTTTCTCGCCCTCTGTTTCAGCCCCTCTGTTTCAGCCCCTCTGTTTCTTGCCCTCTGTTTCAGCCCCTCTGTTTCTCGCCCTCTGTTTCAGCCCCTCTGTTTCTCGCCCTCTGTTTCAGCCCCTCTGTTTCTCGCCCTCTGTTTCAGTCCCTCTGTTTCGCGCTCTCTGTTCCAGCCCCTCTGTTTCAGTCCCTCTGTTTCTCGCCCTCTGTTTCTGCACGTCTGTTTCTCGCCCTCTGTTTCAGCCCCTCTGTTTCTCGCCCTCTGTTTCAGCCCCTCTGTTTCTCGCCCTCTGTTTCAGCCCCTCTGATTCAGCCCCTCTGTTTCAGCCCCTCTGAATCAGCCCATCTGATTCAGCCCCTCTGTTTCAGCCCCTGTGTTTCAGCTCCTCTATTTCATCCCCTCTGTTTCTCGCCCTCTGTTTCTCACCCTCTGCTTCTCGCCCTCTGTTTCAGCCCCTCCCTTTTTCGCCCTCTGTTTCAGCCCCTCTGTTTCTCGCCCTCTGTTTCAGCCCCTCTGTTTCTCGCCCTCTGTTTCAACCCCTCTGTTTCAGCCCCTCTGTTTCTCGCCCTCTGTTTCAGCCCCTCTGTTTCTCGCCCTCTGTTTCAGCCCCTCTGTTTCAGCCCCTCTGTTTCTCGACCTCTGTTTCAGTCCCTCTGTTTCTCGCCCTCTGTTTCAGCCTCTCTATTTCTCGCACTCTGTTTCAGCCCATCTGTTTCAGCCCCACTGTGTCAGCCCCTCTGTTTCAGACCCTCTGTTTCTCGCCCTCTGTTTCAGCCCCTCTGTTTCTCGCCCTCTGTTTCAGCCCCTCTGTTTCTCGTCCTCTGTTTCAGCCCCTCTGTTTCAGCCCCTCTGTTTCAGTCCCTCCGTTTCTCGCCCTCTGTTTCTCGCCCTCTGTTTCAGCCCCTCTGTTTCTCGCCCTCTTTTTCAGCCCCTCTGTTTCTCGCCCTCTGTTTCAGCCCTTCTGTTTCAGCCCCTCTGTTTCTCCCCCTCTGTTTCAGCCCCTGTATTTCTCGCCCTCTGTTTCAGCCCCTCTGTTTCAGCCCCACTGTGTCAGCCCCTCTGTTTCAGCCACTCTGTTTCTCGCCCTCTGTTTCAGCCCCTCTGTTTCAGCCCCTCTGTTTCAGTCCCTCTGTTTCTCGCCCTCTGTTTCTCGCCCTCTGTTTCAGCCCCTCTGTTTCTCGCCCTCGGTTTTTGCCCCTCTGTTTCAGCCCCTCTGTTTCAGCCCCTCTGTTTCAGCCCCTCTGTTTCCCGCCCTCTGTTTCAGCCACTCTGTTTCTTGACCTCTGTTTCAGCCCTTCTGTTTCTCGCCCTCTGTTTCAGCCTCTCTGTTTCAGCCCCTCTGTTTCTCGCCCTCTGATTCAGCCCCTCTGTTTCAGCCCCTCTGTTTCAGTCACTCTGTTTCTCGCCCTCTGTTTCTAACCCTCTGTTTCAGCCCCTCTGTTTCTCGACCTCTGTTTCAGTCCCTCAGTTTCTCGCCCTCTGTTTCAGCCTCTCTATTTCTCGCACTCTGTTTCAGCCCATCTGTTTCAGCCCCACTGTGTCAGCCCCTCTGTTTCAGACCCTCTGTTTCTCGCCCTCTGTTTCAGCCCCTCTGTTTCTCGTCCTCTGTTTCAGCCCCTCTGTTTCAGCCCCGCTGTTTCAGTCCCTCTGTTTCAGTCCCTCTGTTTCTCGCCCTCTGTTTCCCGCCCTCTGTTTCAGCCCCTCTGTTTCTCGCCCTCTGTTTCAGCCCCTCTGTTTCAGCCCCTCTGTTTCAGCCCCTCCGTTTCTCGCCCTCTGTTTCAGCCCCTCTGTTTCTCGTCCTCTGTTACAGCCCCTCTGTTTCTCACCCTCTGTTTCAGTCCCTCTGTTTCGCGCTCTCTGTTTCAGCCCCTCTGTTTCAGTCCCTCTGTTTCTCGCCCTCTGTTTCTGCCCGTCTGTTTCTCGCCCTCTGTTTCAGCCCCTCTGTTTCTCGCCCTCTGTTTCAGCCCCTCTGTTTCTCGCCCTCTGCTTCAGCCCCTCTGTTTCTCGCCCTCTGTTTCAGCCCCTCTGTTTCTCGCCCTCTGTTACAGACCCTCTGTTTCTCACACTCTGTTTCAGTCCCTCTGTTTCGCGCTCTCTGTTTCAGCCCCTCTGTTTCAGTCCCTCTGTTTCTCGCCCTCTGTTTCAGCCCCTCTGTTTCTCGCCCTCTGTTTCAGCCCCTCTGTTTCTCGCCCTCTGTTTCAGCCCCTCTGTTTCAGCCACTCTGTTTCTTGCCCTCTGTTTCAGCCCCTCTGTTTCTCGCCCTCTGTTTCAGCCCCTCTGTTTCTCGCCCTCTGTTTCAGCCCCTCTGTTTCTCACCCTCTGTTTCAGTCCCTCTGTTTCGCGCTCTCTGTTTCAGCCCCTCTGTTTCAGTCCCTCTGTTTCTCGCCCTCTGTTTCTGCCCGTCTGTTTCTCGCCCTCTGTTTCAGCCCCTCTGTTTCTCGCCCTCTGTTTCAGCCCCTCTGTTTCTCGCCCTCTGTTTCAGACCCTCTGATTCAGCCCCTCTGTTTCAGCCCCTCTGAATCAGCCCCTCTGATTCAGCCCCTCTGTTTCAGCCCCTCTGTTTCAGCCCCTCTGTTTCTCGCCCTCTGTTTCAGCCCGTCTGTTTCAGCCCCACTGTGTCAGCCCCTCTGTTTCAGCCCCTCTATTTCTCGCCCTCTGTTTCATCCCCTCTGTTTCAGCCCCACTGTGTCAGCCCCTCTGTTTCTCGCCCTCTGTTTCAGCCCCTCTGTTTCTCGCCCTCTATTTCAGCCCCTCTGTTTCTCGCCCTCTGTTTCAGCCCCTCTGTTTCAGCCCCTCTGTTTCTCGCCCTCTGTTTCAGCCCCTCTGTTTCAGCCCCTCTGTTTCTTGCCCTCTGTTTCAGCCCCTCTGTTTCTCGCCCTCTGTTTCAGCCCCTCTGTTTCTCGCCCTCTGTTTCAGCCCCTCTGTTTCTCGCCCTCTGTTTCAGTCCCTCTGTTTCGCGCTTTCTGTTCCAGCCCCTCTGTTTCAGTCCCTCTGTTTCTCGCCCTCTGTTTCTGCACGTCTGTTTCTCGCCCTCTGTTTCAGCCCCTCTGTTTCTCGCCCTCTGTTTCAGCCCCTCTGTTTCTCGCCCTCTGTTTCAGCCCCTCTGATTCAGCCCCTCTGTTTCAGCCCCTCTGAATCAGCCCATCTGATTCAGCCCCTCTGTTTCAGCCCCTGTGTTTCAGCCCCTCTATTTCATCCCCTCTGTTTCTCGCCCTCTGTTTCTCACCCTCTGCTTCTCGCCCTCTGTTTCAGCCCCTCCCTTTTTCGCCCTCTGTTTCAGCCCCTCTGTTTCTCGCCCTCTGTTTCAGCCCCTCTGTTTCTCGCCCTCTGTTTCAGCCCCTCTGTTTCAGCCCTTCTGATTCAGCCCGTCTGATTCAGCCCCTCTGTTTCTCGCCCTCTGTTTCAGCCCCTCTGTTTCTCGCCCTCTGTTTCAGCCCCTCTGTTTCTCGCCCTCTGTTTCAGCCCCTCTGTTTCAGACCCTCTGTTTCAGCCCCTCCGTTTCTCGCCCTCTGTTTCAGCCCCTCTGTTTCTCGCCCTCTGTTACAGACCCTCTGTTTCTCACCCTCTGTTTCAGTCCCTCTGTTTCGCGCTCTCTGTTTCAGCCCCTCTGTTTCAGTCCCTCTGTTTCTCGCCCTCTGTTTCTGCCCGTCTGTTTCTCGCCCTCTGTTTCAGCCCCTCTGTTTCTCGCCCTCTGTTTCAGCCCCTCTGTTTCTCGCCCTCTGTTTCAGCCCCTCTGTTTCAGCCCCTCTGTTTCTTGCCCTCTGTTTCAGCCCCTCTGTTCCTCGCCCTCTGTTTCAGCCCCTCTGTTTCTCGCCCTCTGTTTCAGCCCCACTGTTTCTCACCCACTGTTTCAGTCCCTCTGTTTCGCGCTCTCTGTTTCAGCCCCTCTGTTTCAGTCCCTCTGTTTCTCGCCCTCTGTTTCTGCCCGTCTGTTTCTCGCCCTCTGTTTCAGACCCTCTGATTCAGCCCCTCTGTTTAGCCCCTCTGAATCAGCCCCTCTGATTCAGCCCCTCTGTTTCAGCCCCTCTGTTTCAGCCCCTCTGTTTCTCGCCCTCTGTTTCAGCCCCTCTGTTTCAGCCCCACTGTGTCAGCCCCTCTGTTTCAGCCCCTCTATTTCTCTACCTCTGTTTCATCCCCTCTGTTTCAGCCCCACTGTGTCAGCCCCTCTGTTTCTCGCCCTCTGTTTCAGCCCCTCTGTTTCTCGCCCTCTATTTCAGCCCCTCTGTTTCTCGCCCTCTGTTTCAGCCCCTCTGTTTCAGCCCCTCTGTTTCTCGCCCTCTGTTTCAGCCCCTCTGTTTCAGCCCCTCTGTTTCTTGCCCTCTGTTTCAGCCCCTCTGTTTCTCGCCCTCTGTTTCAGCCCCTCTGTTTCTCGCCCTCTGTTTCAGCCCCTCTGTTTCTCGCCCTCTGTTTCAGTCCCTCTGTTTCGCGCTCTCTGTTCCAGCCCCTCTGTTTCAGTCCCTCTGTTTCTCGCCCTCTGTTTCTGCACGTCTGTTTCTCGCCCTCTGTTTCAGCCCCTCTGTTTCTCGCCCTCTGATTCAGCCCCTCTGTTTCAGCCCCTCTGAATCAGCCCATCTGATTCAGCCCCTCTGTTTCAACCCCTGTGTTTCAGCTCCTCTATTTCATCCCCTCTGTTTCTCGCCCTCTGTTTCTCACCCTCTGCTTCTCGCCCTCTGTTTCAGCCCCTCCCTTTTTCGCCCTCTGTTTCAGCCCCTCTGTTTCTCGCCCTCTGTTTCAGACCCTCTGATTCAGCCCCTCTGTTTCAGCCCCTCTGAATCAGCCCCTCTGATTCAGCCCCTCTGTTTCAGCCCCTCTGTTTCAGCCCCTCTGTTTCTCGCCCTCTGTTTCAGCCCCTCTGTTTCAGCCCCACTGTGTCAGCCCCTCTGTTTCAGCCCCTCTATTTCTCGCCCTCTGTTTCATCCCCTCTGTTTCAGCCCCACTGTGTCAGCCCCTCTGTTTCTCGCCCTCTGTTTCAGCCCCTCTGTTTCTCGCCCTCTATTTCAGCCCCTCTGTTTCTCGCCCTCTGTTTCAGCCCCTCTGTTTCAGCCCCTCTGTTTCTCGCCCTCTGTTTCAGCCCCTCTGTTTCAGCCCCTCTGTTTCTTGCCCTCTGTTTCAGCCCCTCTGTTTCTCGCCCTCTGTTTCAGCCCCTCTGTTTCTCGCCCTCTGTTTCAGCCCCTCTGTTTCTCGCCCTCTGTTTCAGTCCCTCTGTTTCGCGCTCTCTGTTCCAGCCCCTCTGTTTCAGTCCCTCTGTTTCTCGCCCTCTGTTTCTGCACGTCTGTTTCTCGCCCTCTGTTTCAGCCCCTCTGTTTCTCGCCCTCTGTTTCAGCCCCTCTGTTTCTCGCCCTCTGTTTCAGCCCCTCTGATTCAGCCCCTCTGTTTCAGCCCCTCTGAATCAGCCCATCTGATTCAGCCCCTCTGTTTCAGCCCCTGTGTTTCAGCCCCTCTATTTCATCCCCTCTGTTTCTCGCCCTCTGTTTCTCACCCTCTGCTTCTCGCCCTCTGTTTCAGCCCCTCCCTTTTTCGCCCTCTGTTTCAGCCCCTCTGTTTCTCGCCCTCTGTTTCAGCCCCTCTGTTTCTCGCCCTCTGTTTCAGCCCCTCTGTTTCAGCCCCTCTGATTCAGCCCGTCTGATTCAGCCCCTCTGTTTCTCGCCCTCTGTTTCAGCCCCTCTGTTTCTCGCCCTCTGTTTCAGCCCCTCTGTTTCTCGTCCTCTGTTTCAGCCCCTCTGTTTCAGCCCCTCTGTTTCAGTCCCTCTGTTTCTCGCCCTCTGTTTCTCTCCCTCTGTTTCAGCCCCTCTGTTTCTCGCCCTCTGTTTCAGCCCCTCTGTTTCTCGCCCTCTGTTTCAGCCCCTCTGTTTCAGCCCCTCTGTTTCAGCCCCTCCGTTTCTCGCCCTCTGTTTCAGCCCCTCTGTTTCTCACCCTCTGTTACAGACCCTCTGTTTCTCACCCTCTGTTTCAGTCCCTCTGTTTCGCGCTCTCTGTTTCAGCCCCTCTGTTTCAGTCCCTCTGTTTCTCGCCCTCTGTTTCTGCCCGTCTGTTTCTCGCCCTCTGTTTCAGCCCCTCTGTTTCTCGCCCTCTGTTTCAGCACCTCTGTTTCTCGCCCTCTGTTTCAGCCCCTCTGTTTCAGCATCTCTGTTTCTTGCCCTCTGTTTCAGCCCCTCTGTTCCTCGCCCTCTGTTTCAGCCCCTCTGTTTCTCGCCCTCTGTTTCAGCCCCTCTGTTTCTCACCCTCTGTTTCAGTCCCTCTGTTTCGCGCTCTCTGTTTCAGCCCCTCTGTTTCAGTCCCTCTGTTTCTCGCCCTCTGTTTCTGCCCGTCTGTTTCTCGCCCTCTGTTTCAGCCCCTCTGTTTCTCGCCCTCTGTTTCAGCCCCTCTGTTTCTCGCCCTCTGTTTCAGACCCTCTGATTCAGTCCCTCTGTTTCAGCCCCTCTGAATCAGCCCCTCTGATTCAGCCCCTCTGTTTCAGCCCCTCTGTTTCAGCCCCTCTGTTTCTCGCCCTCTGTTTCAGCCCCTCTGTTTCAGCCCCACTGTGTCAGCCCCTCTGTTTCAGCCCCTCTATTTCTCGCCCTCTGTTTCATCCCCTCTGTTTCAGCCCCACTGTGTCAGCCCCTCTGTTTCTCGCCCTCTGTTGCAGCCCCTCTGTTTCTCGCCCTCTATTTCAGCCCCTCTGTTTCTCGCCCTCTGTTTCAGCCCCTCTGTTTCAGCCCCTCTGTTTCTCGCCCTCTGTTTCAGCCCCTCTGTTTCAGCCCCTCTGTTTCTTGCCCTCTGTTTCAGCCCCTCTGTTTCTCGCCCTCTGTTTCAGCCCCTCTGTTTCTCGCCCTCTGTTTCAGCCCCTCTGTTTCTCGCCCTCTGTTTCAGTCCCTCTGTTTCGCGCTCTCTGTTCCAGCCCCTCTGTTTCAGTCCCTCTGTTTCTCGCCCTCTGTTTCTGCACGTCTGTTTCTCGCCCTCTGTTTCAGCCCCTCTGTTTCTCGCCCTCTGTTTCAGCCCCTCTGTTTCTCGCCCTCTGTTTCAGCCCCTCTGATTCAGCCCCTCTGTTTCAGCCCCTCTGAATCAGCCCATCTGATTCAGCCCCTCTGTTTCAGCCCCTGTGTTTCAGCTCCTCTATTTCATCCCCTCTGTTTCTCGCCCTCTGTTTCTCACCCTCTGCTTCTCGCCCTCTGTTTCAGCCCCTCCCTTTTTCGCCCTCTGTTTCAGCCCCTCTGTTTCTCGCCCTCTGTTTCAGCCCCTCTGTTTCTCGCCCTCTGTTTCAGCCCCTCTGTTTCAGCCCCTCTGATTGAGCCCGTCTGATTCAGCCACTCTGTTTCTCGCCCTCTGTTTCAGCCCCTCTGTTACTCGCACTCTGTTTCAGCCCCTCTGTTTCTCGTCCTCTGTTTCAGCCCCTCTGTTTCAGCCCCTCTGTTTCAGTCCCTCTGTTTCTCGCCCTCTGTTTCTCGCCCACTGTTTCAGCCCCTCTGTTTCTCGCCCTCTGTTTCAGCCCCTCTGTTTCTCGCCCTCTGTTTCAGCCCCTCTGTTTCAGCCCCTCTGTTTCAGCCCCACCGTTTCTCGCCCTCTGTTTCAGCCCCTCTGTTTCTCGCCCTCTGTTACAGCCCCTCTGTTTCTCACCCTCTGTTTCAGTTCCTCTGTTTCACGCTCTCTGTTTCAGCCCCTCTGTTTCAGTCCCTCTGTTTCTCGCCCTCTGTTTCTGCCCGTCTGTTTCTCGCCCTCTGTTTCAGCCCCTCTGTTTCTCGCCCTCTGTTTCAGCTCCTCTGTTTCTCGCCCTCTCTTTCAGCCCCTCTGTTTCAGCCCCTCTGTTTCTTGCCCTCTGTTTCAGCCCCTCTGTTTCTCACCCTCTGTTTCAGCCCCTCTGTTTCTCGCCCTCTGTTTCAGCCCCTCTGTTTCTCACCCTCTGTTTCAGTCCCTCTGTTTCGCGCTCTCTGTTTCAGCCCCTCTGTTTCAGTCCCTCTGTTTCTCGCCCTCTGTTTCTGCCCGTCTGTTTCTCGCCCTCTGTTTCAGCCCCTCTGTTTCTCGCCCTCTGTTTCAGCCCCTCTGTTTCTAGCCCTCTGTTTCAGACCCTCTGATTCAGCCCCTCTGTTTCAGCCCCTCTGAATCAGCCCCTCTGATTAAGCCCCTCTGTTTCAGCCCCTCTGTTTCAGCCCCTCTGTTTCTCGCCCTCTGTTTCAGCCCCTCTGTTTCAGCCCCACTGTGTCAGCCCCTCTGTTTCAGCCCTTCTATTTCTCGCCCTCTGTTTCAGCCCCTCTGTTTCAGCCCCACTGTGTCAGCCCCTCTGTTTCAGCCCCTCTGATTCAGCCCCTCTGTTTCAGCCCCTCTGAATCAGCCCCTCTGTTTCTCGCCCTCTGTTTCAGCCCCTCTGTTTCAGCCCCTCTGTTTCTCGCCCTCTGTATCAGCCCCTCTGTTTCAGCCCCTCTGTTTCTTGCCCTCTGTTTCAGCCCCTCTGTTTCTCGCCCTCTGTTTCAGCCCCTCTGTTTCTCGCCCTCTGTTTCAGCCCCTCTGTTTCACGCCCTCTGTTTCAGTCCCTCTGTTTCGCGCTCTCTGTTCCAGCCCCTCTGTTTCAGTCCCTCTGTTTCTCGCCCTCTGTTTCTGCACGTCTGTTTCTCGCCCTCTGTTTCAGCCCCTCTGTTTCTCGCCCTCTGTTTCAGCCCCTCTGTTTCTCGCCCTCTGTTTCAGCCCCTCTGATTCAGCCCCTCTGTTTCAGCCCCTCTGAATCAGCCCATCTGATTCAGCCCCTCTGTTTCAGCCCCTGTGTTTCAGCCCCTCTATTTCATCCCCTCTGTTTCTAGCCCTCTGTTTCTCACCCTCTGCTTCTCGCCCTCTGTTTCAGCCCCTCCCATTTTCGCCCGTCTGATTCAGCCCCTCTGTTTCTCGCACTTTGTTTCAGCCACTCTGTTTCAGCCCCTCTGTTTCTTGCCCTCTGTTTCAGCCCCTCTGTTTCTCGCCCTCTGTTTTAGCCCCTCTGTTTCTCGCCCTCTGTTTCAGCCCCTCTGTTTCTCGCCCTCTATTTCAGTCCCTCTGTTTCGCGCTCTCTGTTTCAGCCCCTCTGTTTCAGTCCCTCTGTTTCTCGCCCTTTGTTTCTGCCCGTCTGTTTCTCGCCCTGTGTTTCAGCCCCTCTGTTTCTCGCCCTCTGTTTCAGCCCCTCTGTTTCTCGCCCTCTGTTTCAGCCCCTCTGATTCAGCCCCTCTGTTTTAGCACATCTGAATCAGCCCCTCTGATTCAGCCCCTCTGTTTCAGCCCCTCTGTTTCTCACCCTCTGTTTCAGCCCCTCTGTTTCAGCCCCTCTGCTTCTCGCCCTCTGTTTCAGCCCCTCTGTTTCTCGCCCTCTGTTTCAGACCCTCTGATTCAGCCCCTCTGTTTTTCGCCCTCTGTTTCAGCCCCTCTGTTTCTCGCCCTCTTTTTCAGCCCCTCTGTTTCTCGCCCTCTGTTTCAGCCCCTCTGTTTCAGCCCCTCTGTTTCTCCCCCTCTGTTTCAGCCCCTGTATTTCTCGCCCTCTGTTTCAGCCCCTCTGTTTCAGCCCCACTGTGTCAGCCCCTCTGTTTCAGCCACTCTGTTTCTCGCCCTCTGTTTCAGCCCCTCTGTTTCAGCCCCTCTGTTTCAGTCCCTCTGTTTCTCGCCCTCTGTTTCTCGCCCTCTGTTTCAGCCCCTCTGTTTCTCGCCTTCTGTTTTAGCCCCTCTGTTTCAGCCCCTCTGTTTCAGCCCCTCTGTTTCAGCCCCTCTGTTTCCCGCCCTCTGTTTCAGCCACTCTGTTTCTTGACCTCTGTTTCAGCCCCTCTGTTTCTCGCCCTCTGTTTCAGCCTCTCTGTTTCAGCCCCTCTGTTTCTCGCCCTCTGATTCAGCCCCTCTGTTTCAGCCCCTCTGTTTCAGTCACTCTGTTTCTCGCCCTCTGTTTCTAACCCTCTGTTTCAGCCCCTCTGTTTCTCGATCTCTGTTTCAATCCCTCAGTTTCTCGCCCTCTGTTTCAGCCTCTCTATTTCTCGCACTCTGTTTCAGCCCATCTGTTTCAGCCCCACTGTGTCAGCCCCTCTGTTTCAGACCCTCTGTTTCTCGCCCTCTGTTTCAGCCCCTCTGTTTCTCGTCCTTTGTTTCAGCCCCTCTGTTTCAGCCCCTCTGTTTCAGTCCCTCTGTTTCTCGCCCTCTGTTTCCCGCCCTCTGTTTCAGCCCCTCTGTTTCTCGCCCTCTGTTTCAGCCCCTCTGTTTCAGCCCCTCTGTTTCAGCCCCTCCGTTTCTCGCCCTCTGTTTCAGCCCCTCTGTTTCTCGTCCTCTGTTACAGCCCCTCTGTTTCTCACCCTCTGTTTCAGTCCCTCTGTTTCGCGCTCTCTGTTTCAGCCCCTCTGTTTCAGTCCCTCTGTTTCTCGCCCTCTGTTTCTGCCCGTCTGTTTCTCGCCCTCTGTTTCAGCCCCTCTGTTTCTCGCCCTCTGTTTCAGCCCCTCTGTTTCTCGCCCTCTGTTTCAGACCCTCTGATTCAGCCCCTCTGTTTCAGCCCCTCTGAATCAGCCCCTCTGATTCAGCCCCACTGTTTCAGCCCCTTTGTTTCAGCCCCTCTGTTTCTCGCCCTCTGTTTCAGCCGCTCTGTTTCTCGCCTTCTGTATCAGCCCCTCTGTTTCAGCCCCTCTGTTTCAGTCCCTCTGTTTCTCGCCCTCTGTTTCAGCCCCTCTGTTTCAGCCCCTCTGTTTCTCGCCCTCTGTTTCAGCCCATCTGTTTCTTGCCCTCTGTTTCAGCCACTCTGTTTCTCGCCCTCTGTTTCAGCCTCTCTGTATCTCGCCCTCTGTTTCAGCCCCTCTGTTTCAGCCCCTCTGTTTCAGCCCCTCTGTTTCAGTCCTCTGTTTCTCGCCCTCAGTTTCAGCCTCTCTGTTTCTCGCCCTCTGTTTCAGCCCCTCTCTTTCAGCCCCTCTGTATCTCGCCCTCTGTTTCAGCCCCTCTGTTTCTCGCCCTCTGTATCAGCCGCTTTGTTTCAGCCCCTCTGTTTCAGCCCCTCTTTTTCAGCCCCTCTGTTTCTCGCCCTCTGTTTCTCGCCCTCTGTTTCAGCCCCACTGTTTCTCGCACTCTGTTTCAGCCCCTCTGTTTCAGCCCCTCTGATTCAGCCGGTCTGATTCAGCCCCTCTGTTTCTCGCCCTCTGTTTCAGCCACTCTGTTTCAGCCCCTCTGTTTCTTGCCCTCTGTTTCAGCCCCTCTGTTTCTCGCCCTCTGTTTCAGCCCCTCTGTCTCTCGCCCTCTGTTTCAGCCCCTCTGTTTCTCGCCTTCTGTTTCAGTCCCTCTGTTTCGCGCTCTCTGTTCCAGCCCCTCTGTTTCAGTCCCTCTGTTACTCGCCCTCTGTTTCTGCACGTCTGTTTCTCGCCCTCTGTTTCAGCCCCTCTGTTTCTCACCCTCTGTTTCAGCCCCTCTGTTTCTCGCCCTCTGTTTCAGCCCCTCTGATTCAGCCCCTCTGTTTCAGCCCCTCTGAATCAGCCCATCTGATTCAGCCCCTCTGTTTCAGCCCCTGTGTTTCAGCCCCTCTATTTCATCCCCTCTGTTTCTCGCCCTCTGTTTCTCACCCTCTGCTTCTCGCCCTCTGTTTCAGCCCCTCCCTTTTTCGCCCACTGTTTCAGCCCCTCCCTTTTTCGCCCTCTGTTTCAGCCCCTCTGTTTCTCGCCCTCTGTTTCAGCCCCTCTGTTTCAGCCCCTCTGATTCAGCCCGTCTGATTCAGCCCCTCTGTTTCTCGCCCTTTGTTTCAGCCACTCTGTTTCAGCCCCTCTGTTTCTTGCCCTCTGTTTCAGCCCCTCTGTTTCTCGCCCTCTGTTTAAGCCCCTCTGATTCTCGCCCTCTGTTTCAGCCCCTCTGTTTCTGACCCTCTATTTCAGTCCCTCTGTTTCGCGCTCTCTGTTTCAGCCCCTCTGTTTCAGTGCCTCTGTTTCTCGCCCTCTGTTTCTGCCCGTCTGTTTCTCGCCCTCTGTTTCAGCCCCTCTGTTTCTCGCCCTCTGTTTCAGCCCCTCTGTTTCTCGCCCTCTGTTTCAGCCCCTCTGATTCAGCCCCTCTGTTTCAGCACCTCTGAATCAGCCCCTCTGATTCAGCCCCTCTGTTTCAGCCCCTCTGTTTCTCACCCTCTGTTTCAGCCGCTCTGTTTAAGCCCCTCTGTTTCTCGCCCTCTGTTTCAGCCCCTCTGTTTCTCGCCCCCTGTTTCAGACCCTCTGATTCAGCCCCTCTGTTTCTCGCCCTCTGTTTCAGCCCCTCTGTTTCTCGCCCTCTTTTTCAGCCCCTCTGTTTCTTGCCCTCTGTTTCAGCCCCTCTGTTTCAGCCCCTCTGTTTCAGCCCCTCTGTTTCTCGCCCTCTGTTTCAGCCCCTCTGTTTCTCACCCTCTGTTTCAGCCCCTCTGTTTCTCCCCCTCTGTTTCAGCCCCTCTATTTCTCGCCCTCTGTTTCAGTCCCTCTGTTTCAGCCCCACTGTGTCAGCCCCTCTGTTTCAGCCACTCTGTTTCTCGCCCTCTGTTTGAGCCCCTCTGTTTCAGCCCCTCTGTTTCAGTCCCTCTGTTTCTCGCCCTCTGTTTCTCGCCCTCTGTTTCAGCCCCTCTGTTCCTCGCCCTCTGTTTCAGCCCCTCTGTTTCTCGCCCTCTGTTTTAGCCCCTCTGTTTCAGCCCCTCTGTTTCAGCCCCTCTGTTTCAGCCCCTCTGTTTCCCGCCCTCTGTTTCAGCCCCTCTGTTTCTTGACCTCTGTTTCAGCCCCTCTGTTTCTCGCCCTCTGTTTCAGCCTCTCAGTTTCAGCCCCTCTGTTTCTCGCCCTCTGATTCAGCCCCTCTGTTTCAGCCCCTCTGCTTCAGTCACTCTGTTTCTCGCCCTCTGTTTCTCACCCTCTGTTTCAGCCCCTCTGTTTCTCGACCTCTGTTTCAGTCCCTCTGTTTCTCGCCCTCTGTTTCAGCCTCTCTATTTCTCGCACTCTGTTTCAGCCCATCTGTTTCAGCCCCACTGTGTCAGCCCCTCTGTTTCAGACCCTCTGTTTCTTGCCCTCTGTTTCAGCCCCTCTGTTTCTCGCCCTCTGTTTCAGCCCCTCTGTTTCTCGTCCTCTGTTTCAGCCCCTCTGTTTCAGCCCCTCTGTTTCAGTCCCTCCGTTTCTCGCCCTCTGTTTCTCGCCCTCTGTTTCAGCCCCTCTGTTTCTCGCCCTCTGTTTCAGCCCCTCTGTTTCTCGCCCTCTGTTTCAGCCCCTCTGTTTCAGCCCCTCTGTTTCTCCCCCTCTGATTCAGCCCCTGTATTTCTCGCCCTCTGTTTCAGCCCCTCTGTTTCAGCCCCACTGTGTCAGCCCCTCTGTATCAGCCACTCTGTTTCTCGCCCTCTGTTTCAGCCCCTCTGTTTCAGCCCCTCTGTTTCAGTCCCTCTGTTTCTCGCCCTCTGTTTCTCGCCCTCTGTTTCAGCCCCTCTGTTTCTCGCCCTCTGTTTTAGCCACTCTGTTTCTTGACCTCTGTTTCAGCCCTTCTGTTTCTCGCCCTCTGTTTCAGCCTCTCTGTTTCTTGACCTCTGTTTCAGCCCTTCTGTTTCTCGCCCTCTGTTTCAGCCTCTCTGTTTCAGCCCCTCTGTTTCTCGCCCTCTGATTCAGCCCCTCTGTTTCAGCCCCTCTGTTTCAGTCACTCTGTTTCTCGCCCTCTGTTTCTAACCCTCTGTTTCAGCCCCTCTGTTTCTCGACCTCTGTTTCAGTCCCTCAGTTTCTCGCCCTCTGTTTCAGCCTCTCTATTTCTCGCACTCTGTTTCAGCCCATCTGTTTCAGCCCCACTGTGTCAGCCCCTCTGTTTCAGACCCTCTGTTTCTCGCCCTCTGTTTCAGCCCCTCTGTTTCTCGTCCTCTGTTTCAGCCCCTCTGTTTCAGCCCCTCTGTTTCAGTCCCTCAGTTTCTCGCCCTCTGTTTCCCGCCCTCTGTTTCAGCCCCTCTGTTTCTCGCCCTCTGTTTCAGCCCCTGTTTCAGCCCCTCTGTTTCAGCCCCTCCGTTTCTCGCCCTCTGTTTCAGCCCCTCTGTTTCTCGTCCTCTGTTACAGCCCCTCTGTTTCTCACCCTCTGTTTCAGTCCCTCTGTTTCGCGCTCTCTGTTTCAGCCCCTCTGTTTCAGTCCCTCTGTTTCTCGCCCTCTGTTTCTGCCCGTCTGTTTCTCGCCCTCTGTTTCAGCCCCTCTGTTTCTCGCCCTCTGTTTCAGCCCCTCTGTTTCTCGCCCTCTGTTTCAGACCCTCTGATTCAGCCCCTCTGTTTCAGCCCCTCTGAATCAGCCCCTCTGATTCAGCCCCACTGTTTCAGCCCCTTTGTTTCAGCGCCTCTGTTTCTCGCCCTCTGTTTCAGCCGCTCTGTTTCTCGCCTTCTGTATCAGCCCCTCTGTTTCAGCCCCTCTGTTTCAGTCCCTCTGTTTCTCGCCCTCTGTTTCAGCCCCTCTGTTTCAGCCCCTCTGTTTCTCGCCCTCTGTTTCAGCCCCTCTGTTTCTTGCCCTCTGTTTCAGCCACTCTGTTTCTCGCCCTCTGTTTCAGCCTCTCTGTATCTCGCCCTCTGTTTCAGCCCCTCTGTTTCAGCCCCTCTGTTTCAGCCCCTCTGTTTCAGTCCTCTGTTTCTCGCCCTCAGATTCAGCCTCTCTGTTTCTCGCCCTCTGTTTCAGCCCCTCTCTTTCAGCCCCTCTGTATCTCGCCCTCTGTTTCAGCCCCTCTGTTTCTCGCCCTCTGTATCAGCCGCTTTGTTTCAGCCCCTCTGTTTCAGCCCCTCTTTTTCAGCCCCTCTGTTTCTCGCCCACTGTTTCTCGCCCTCTGTTTCAGCCCCACTGTTTCTCGCACTCTGTTTCAGCCCCTCTGTTTCAGCCCCTCTGATTCAGCCCGTCTGATTCAGCCCCTCTGTTTCTCGCCCTCTGTTTCAGCCACTCTGTTTCAGCCCCTCTGTTTCTTGCCCTCTGTTTCAGCCCCTCTGTTTCTCGCCCTCTGTTTCAGCCCCTCTGTTTCAGCCCCTCTGATTCAGCCCGTCTGATTCAGCCCCTCTGTTTCTCGCCCTTTGTTTCAGCCACTCTGTTTCAGCCCCTCTGTTTCTTGCCCTCTGTTTCAGCCCCTCTGTTTCTCGCCCTCTGTTTAAGCCCCTCTGATTCTCGCCCTCTGTTTCAGCCCCTCTGTTTCTGACCCTCTATTTCAGTCCCTCTGTTTCGCGCTCTCTGTTTCAGCCCCTCTGTTTCAGTCCCTCTGTTTCTCGCCCTCTGTTTCTGCCCGTCTGTTTCTCGCCCTCTGTTTCAGCCCCTCTGTTTCTCGCCCTCTGTTTCAGCCCCTCTGTTTCTCGCCCTCTGTTTCAGCCCCTCTGATTCAGCCCCTCTGTTTCAGCACCTCTGAATCAGCCCCTCTGATTCAGCCCCTCTGTTTCAGCCCCTCTGTTTCTCACCCTCTGTTTCAGCCGCTCTGTTTAAGCCCCTCTGTTTCTCGCCCTCTGTTTCAGCCCCTCTGTTTCTCGCCCTCTGTTTCAGACCCTCTGATTCAGCCCCTCTGTTTCTCGCCCTCTGTTTCAGCCCCTCTGTTTCTCGCCCTCTTTTTCAGCCCCTCTGTTTCTTGCCCTCTGTTTCAGCCCCTCTGTTTCAGCCCCTCTGTTTCAGCCCCTCTGTTTCTCGCCCTCTGTTTCAGCCCCTCTGTTTCTCACCCTCTGTTTCAGCCCCTCTGTTTCTCCCCCTCTGTTTCAGCCCCTCTATTTCTCGCCCTCTGTTTCAGCCCCTCTGTTTCAGCCCCTCTGTTTCAGCCCCTCTGTTTCAGCCCCTCTATTTCTCGCCCTCTGTTTCAGCCCCTCTGTGTCAGCCCCTCTGTTTCAGCCACTCTGTTTCTCGCCCTCTGTTTGAGCCCCTCTGTTTCAGCCCCTCTGTTTCAGTCCCTCTGTTTCTCGCCCTCTGTTTCTCGCCCTCTGTTTCAGCCCCTCTGTTTCTCGCCCTCTGTTTCAGCCCCTCTGTTTCTCGCCCTCTGTTTTAGCCCCTCTGTTTCAGCGCCTCTGTTTCAGCCCCTCTGTTTCAGCCCCTCTGTTTCCCGCCCTCTGTTTCAGCCCCTCTGTTTCTTGACCTCTGTTTCAGCCCCTCTGTTTCTCGCCCTCTGTTTCAGCCTCTCTGTTTCAGCCCCTCTGTTTCTCGCCCTCTGATTCAGCCCCTCTGTTTCAGCCCATCTGCTTCAGTCACTCTGTTTCTCGCCCTCTGTTTCTCACCCTCTGTTTCAGCCCCTCTGTTTCTCGACCTCTGTTTCAGTCCCTCTGTTTCTCGCCCTCTGTTTCAGCCTCTCTATTTCTCGCACTCTGTTTCAGCCCATCTGTTTCAGCCCCACTGTGTCAGCCCCTCTGTTTCAGACCCTCTGTTTCTCGCCCTCTGTTTCAGCCCCTCTGTTTCTCGCCCTCTGTTTCAGCCCCTCTGTTTCTCGCCCTCTGTTTCAGCCCCTCTGTTTCTGACCCTCTATTTCAGTCCCTCTGTTTCGCGCTCTCTGTTTCAGCCCCTCTGTTTCAGTCCCTCTGTTTCTCGCCCTCTGTTTCTGCCCGTCTGTTTCTCGCCCTCTGTTTCAGCCCCTCTGTTTCTCGCCCTCTGTTTCAGCCCCTCTGTTTCTCGCCCTCTGTTTCAGCCCCTCTGATTCAGCCCCTCTGTTTCAGCACCTCTGAATCAGCCCCTCTGATTCAGCCCCTCTGTTTCAGCCCCTCTGTTTCTCACCCTCTGTTTCAGCCGCTCTGTTTAAGCCCCTCTGTTTCTCGCCCTCTGTTTCAGCCCCTCTGTTTCTCGCCCTCTGTTTCAGACCCTCTGATTCAGCCCCTCTGTTTCTCGCCCTCTGTTTCAGCCCCTCTGTTTCTCGCCCTCTTTTTCAGCCCCTCTGTTTCTTGCCCTCTGTTTCAGCCCCTCTGTTTCAGCCCCTCTGTTTCAGCCCCTCTGTTTCTCGCCCTCTGTTTCAGCCCCTCTGTTTCTCACCCTCTGTTTCAGCCCCTCTGTTTCTCCCCCTCTGTTTCAGCCCCTCTATTTCTCGCCCTCTGTTTCAGCCCCTCTGTTTCAGCCCCTCTGTTTCAGCCCCTCTGTTTCAGCCCCTCTATTTCTCGCCCTCTGTTTCAGCCCCTCTGTGTCAGCCCCTCTGTTTCAGCCACTCTGTTTCTCGCCCTCTGTTTGAGCCCCTCTGTTTCAGCCCCTCTGTTTCAGTCCCTCTGTTTCTCGCCCTCTGTTTCTCGCCCTCTGTTTCAGCCCCTGTGTTTCTCGCCCTCTGTTTCAGCCCCTCTGTTTCTCGCCCTCTGTTTTAGCCCCTCTGTTTCAGCGCCTCTGTTTCAGCCCCTCTGTTTCAGCCCCTCTGTTTCCCGCCCTCTGTTTCAGCCCCTCTGTTTCTTGACCTCTGTTTCAGCCCCTCTGTTTCTCGCCCTCTGTTTCAGCCTCTCTGTTTCAGCCCCTCTGTTTCTCGCCCTCTGATTCAGCCCCTCTGTTTCAGCCCATCTGCTTCAGTCACTCTGTTTCTCGCCCTCTGTTTCTCACCCTCTGTTTCAGCCCCTCTGTTTCTCGACCTCTGTTTCAGTCACTCTGTTTCTCGCCCTCTGTTTCAGCCTCTCTATTTCTCGCACTCTGTTTCAGCCCATCTGTTTCAGCCCCACTGTGTCAGCCCCTCTGTTTCAGACCCTCTGTTTCTCGCCCTCTGTTTCAGCCCCTCTGTTTCTCGCCCTCTGTTTCAGCCCCTCTGTTTCTCGTCCTCTGTTTCAGCCCCTCTGTTTCAGCCCCTCTGTTTCAGTCCCTCCGTTTCTCGCCCTCTGTTTCTCGCCCTCTGTTTCAGCCCCTCTGTTTCTCGCCCTCTGTTTCAGCCCCTCTGTTTCTCGCCCTCTGTTTCAGCCCCTCTGTTTCAGCCCCTCTGTTTCAGCCCCTCCGTTTCTCGCCCTCTGTTTCAGCCCCTCTGTTTCTCGCCCTCTGTTACAGCCCCTCTGTTTCTCACCCTCTGTTTCAGTCCCTCTGTTTCGCGCTCTCTGTTTCAGCCCCTCTGTTTCAGTCCCTCTGTTTCTCGCCCTCTGTTTCTGCCCGTCTGTTTCTCGCCCTCTGTTTCAGCCCCTCTGTTTCTCGCCCTCTGTTTCAGCCCCTCTGTTTCTCGCCTTCTGTTTCAGCCCCTCTGTTTCAGCCCCTCTGTTTCTTGCCCTCTGTTTCAGCCCCTCTGTTTCTCGCCCTCTGTTTCAGCCCCTCTGTTTCTCGCCCTCTGTTTCAGCCCCTCTGTTTCTCACCCTCTGTTTCAGTCCCTCTGTTTCTCGCCCTCTGTTTCTGCCCGTCTGTTTCTCGCCCTCTGTTTCAGCCCCTCTGTTTCTCGCCCTCTGTTTCAGCCTCACTATTTCTCGCACTCTGTTTCAGCCCATCTGTTTCAGCCCCACTGTGTCAGCCCCTCTGTTTCAGACCCTCTGTTTCTTGCCCTCTGTTTCAGCCCCTCTGTTTCTCGCCCTCTGTTTCAGCCCCTCTGTTTCTCGTCCTCTGTTTCAGCCCCTCTGTTTCAGCCCCTCTGTTTCAGTCCCTCCGTTTCTCGCCCTCTGTTTCTCGCCCTCTGTTTCAGCCCCTCTGTTTCTCGCCCTCTGTTTCAGCCCATCTGTTTCTCGCCCTCTGTTTCAGCCCCTCTGTTTCAGCACCTCTGTTTCTCCCCCTCTGATTCAGCCCCTGTATTTCTCGCCCTCTGTTTCAGCCCCTCTGTTTCTCGTCCTCTGTTACAGCCCCTCTGTTTCTCACCCTCTGTTTCAGTCCCTCTGTTTCGCGCTCTCTGTTTCAGCCCCTCTGTTTCAGTCCCTCTGTTTCTCGCCCTCTGTTTCTGCCCGTCTGTTTCTCGCCCTCTGTTTCAGCCCCTCTGTTTCTCGCCCTCTGTTTCAGCCCCTCTGTTTCTCGCCCTCTGTTTCAGACCCTCTGATTCAGCCCCTCTGTTTCAGCCCCTCTGAATCAGCCCCTCTGATTCAGCCCCACTGTTTCAGCCCCTTTGTTTCAGCCCCTCTGTTTCTCGCCCTCTGTTTCAGCCGCTCTGTTTCTCGCCTTCTGTATCAGCCCCTCTGTTTCAGCCCCTCTGTTTCAGTCCCTCTGTTTCTCGCCCTCTGTTTCAGCCCCTCTGTTTCAGCCCCTCTGTTTCTCGCCCTCTGTTTCAGCCCCTCTGTTTCTTGCCCTCTGTTTCAGCCACTCTGTTTCTCGCCCTCTGTTTCAGCCTCTCTGTATCTCGCCCTCTGTTTCAGCCCCTCTGTTTCAGCCCCTCTGTTTCAGCCCCTCTGTTTCAGTCCTCTGTTTCTCGCCCTCAGATTCAGCCTCTCTGTTTCTCGCCCTCTGTTTCAGCCCCTCTCTTTCAGCCCCTCTGTATCTCGCCCTCTGTTTCAGCCCCTCTGTTTCTCGCCCTCTGTATCAGCCGCTTTGTTTCAGCCCCTCTGTTTCAGCCCCTCTTTTTCAGCCCCTCTGTTTCTCGCCCACTGTTTCTCGCCCTCTGTTTCAGCCCCACTGTTTCTCGCACTCTGTTTCAGCCCCTCTGTTTCAGCCCCTCTGATTCAGCCCGTCTGATTCAGCCCCTCTGTTTCTCGCCCACTGTTTCAGCCACTCTGTTTCAGCCCCTCTGTTTCTTGCCCTCTGTTTCAGCCCCTCTGTTTCTCGCCCTCTGTTTCAGCCCCTCTGTCTCTCGCCCTCTGTTTCAGCCCCTCTGTTTCTCGCCTTCTGTTTCAGTCCCTCTGTTTCGCGCTCTCTGTTCCAGCCCCTCTGTTTCAGTCCCTCTGTTTCTCGCCCTTTGTTTCTGCACGTCTGTTTCTCGCCCTCTGTTTCAGCCCCTCCGTTTCTCACCCTCTGTTTCAGCCCCTCTGTTTCTCGCCCTCTGTTTCAGCCCCTCTGATTCAGCCCCTCTGTTTCAGCCCCTCTGAATCAGCCCATCTGATTCAGCCCCTCTGTTTCAGCCCCTGTGTTTCAGCCCCTCTATTTCATCCCCTCTGTTTCTCGCCCTCTGTTTCTCACCCTCTGCTTCTCGCCCTCTGTTTCAGCCCCTCCCTTTTTTGCCCACTGTTTCAGCCCCTCCCTTTTTCGCCCTCTGTTTCAGCCCCTCTGTTTCTCGCCCTCTGTTTCAGCCCCTCTGTTTCAGCCCCTCTGATTCAGCCCGTCTGATTCAGCCCCTCTGTTTCTCGCCCTTTGTTTCAGCCACTCTGTTTCAGCCCCTCTGTTTCTTGCCCTCTGTTTCAGCCCCTCTGTTTCTCGCCCTCTGTTTAAGCCCCTCTGATTCTCGCCCTCTGTTTCAGCCCCTCTGTTTCTGACCCTCTATTTCAGTCCCTCTGTTTCGCGCTCTCTGTTTCAGCCCCTCTGTTTCAGTCCCTCTGTTTCTCGCCCTCTGTTTCTGCCCGTCTGTTTCTCGCCCTCTGTTTCAGCCCCTCTGTTTCTCGCCCTCTGTTTCAGCCCCTCTGTTTCTCGCCCTCTGTTTCAGCCCCTCTGATTCAGCCCCTCTGTTTCAGCACCTCTGAATCAGCCCCTCTGATTCAGCCCCTCTGTTTCAAGCCCCTCTGTTTCTCACCCTCTGTTTCAGCCGCTCTGTTTAAGCCCCTCTGTTTCTCGCCCTCTGTTTCAGCCCCTCTGTTTCTCGCCCTCTGTTTCAGACCCTCTGATTCAGCCCCTCTGTTTCTCGCCCTTTGTTTCAGCCCCTCTGTTTCTCGCCCTCTGTTTCAGCCGCTCTGTTTCTCGCCTTCTGTATCAGCCCCTCTGTTTCAGCCCCTCTGTTTCAGTCCCTCTGTTTCTCGCCCTCTGTTTCAGCCCCTCTGTTTCAGCCCCTCTGTTTCTCGCCCTCTGTTTCAGCCCCTCTGTTTCTTGCCCTCTGTTTCAGCCACTCTGTTTCTCGCCCTCTGTTTCAGCCTCTCTGTATCTCGCCCTCTGTTTCAGCCCCTCTGTTTCAGCCCCTCTGTTTCAGCCCCTCTGTTTCAGTCCTCTGTTTCTCGCCCTCAGATTCAGCCTCTCTGTTTCTCGCCCTCTGTTTCAGCTCCTCTCTTTCAGCCCCTCTGTATCTCGCCCTCTGTTTCAGCCCCTCTGTTTCTCGCCCTCTGTATCAGCCGCTTTGTTTCAGCCCCTCTGTTTCAGCCCCTCTTTTTCAGCCCCTCTGTTTCTCGCCAACTGTTTCTCGCCCTCTGTTTCAGCCCCACTGTTTCTCGCACTCTGTTTCAGCCCCTCTGTTTCAGCCCCTCTGATTCAGCCCGTCTGATTCAGCCCCTCTGTTTCTCGCCCTCTGTTTCAGCCACTCTGTTTCAGCCCCTCTGTTTCTTGCCCTCTGTTTCAGCCCCTCTGTTTCTCGCCCTCTGTTTCAGCCCCTCTGTCTCTCGCCCTCTGTTTCAGCCCCTCTGTTTCTCGCCTTCTGTTTCAGTCCCTCTGTTTCGCGCTCTCTGTTCCAGCCCCTCTGTTTCAGTCCCTCTGTTTCTCGCCCTTTGTTTCTGCACGTCTGTTTCTCGCCCTCTGTTTCAGCCCCTCCGTTTCTCACCCTCTGTTTCAGCCCCTCTGTTTCTCGCCCTCTGTTTCAGCCCCTCTGATTCAGCCCCTCTGTTTCAGCCCCTCTGAATCAGCCCATCTGATTCAGCCCCTCTGTTTCAGCCCCTGTGTTTCAGCCCCTCTATTTCATCCCCTCTGTTTCTCGCCCTCTGTTTCTCACCCTCTGCTTCTCGCCCTCTGTTTCAGCCCCTCCCTTTTTCGCCCACTGTTTCAGCCCCTCCCTTTTTCGCCCTCTGTTTCAGCCCCTCTGTTTCTCGCCCTCTGTTTCAGCCCCTCTGTTTCAGCCCCTCTGATTCAGCCCGTCTGATTCAGCCCCTCTGTTTCTCTCCCTTTGTTTCAGCCACTCTGTTTCAGCCCCTCTGTTTCTTGCCCTCTGTTTCAGCCCCTCTGTTTCTCGCCCTCTGTTTAAGCCCCTCTGATTCTCGCCCTCTGTTTCAGCCCCTCTGTTTCTGACCCTCTATTTCAGTCCCTCTGTTTCGCGCTCTCTGTTTCAGCCCCTCTGTTTCAGTCCCTCTGTTTCTCGCCCTCTGTTTCTGCCCGTCTGTTTCTCGCCCTCTGTTTCAGCCCCTCTGTTTCTCGCCCTCTGTTTCAGCCCCTCTGTTTCTCGCCCTCTGTTTCAGCCCCTCTGATTCAGCCCCTCTGTTTCAGCACCTCTGAATCAGCCCCTCTGATTCAGCCCCTCTGTTTCAGCCCCTCTGTTTCTCACCCTCTGTTTCAGCCGCTCTGTTTAAGCCCCTCTGTTTCTCGCCCTCTGTTTCAGCCCCTCTGTTTCTCGCCCTCTGTTTCAGACCCTCTGATTCAGCCCCTCTGTTTCTCGCCCTCTGTTTCAGCCCCTCTGTTTCTCGCCCTCTTTTTCAGCCCCTCTGTTTCTTGCCCTCTGTTTCAGCCCCTCTGTTTCAGCCCCTCTGTTTCAGACCCTCTGTTTCTCGCCCTCTGTTTCAGCCCCTCTGTTTCTCACCCTCTGTTTCAGCCCCTCTGTTTCTCCCCCTCTGTTTCAGCCCCTCTATTTCTCGCCCTCTGTTTCAGCCCCTCTGTTTCAGCCCCTCTGTTTCAGCCCCTCTGTTTCAGCCCCTCTATTTCTCGCCCTCTGTTTCAGCCCCTCTGTGTCAGCCCCTCTGTTTCAGCCACTCTGTTTCTCGCCCTCTGTTTGAGCCCCTCTGTTTCAGCCCCTCTGTTTCAGTCCCTCTGTTTCTCGCCCTCTGTTTCTCGCCCTCTGTTTCAGCCCCTCTGTTTCTCGCCCTCTGTTTCAGCCCCTCTGTTTCTCGCCCTCTGTTTTAGCCCCTCTGTTTCAGCCCCTCTGTTTCAGCCCCTCTGTTTCAGCCCCTCTGTTTGCCGCCCTCTGTTTCAGCCCCTCTGTTTCTTGACCTCTGTTTCAGCCCCTCTGTTTCTCGCCCTCTGTTTCAGCCTCTCTGTTTCAGCCCCTCTGTTTCTCGCCCTCTGATTCAGCCCCTCTGTTTCAGCCCATCTGCTTCAGTCACTCTGTTTCTCGCCCTCTGTTTCTCACCCTCTGTTTCAGCCCCTCTGTTTCTCGACCTCTGTTTCAGTCCCTCTGTTTCTCGCCCTCTGTTTCAGCCTCTCTATTTCTCGCACTCTGTTTCAGCCCATCTGTTTCAGCCCCACTGTGTCAGCCCCTCTGTTTCAGACCCTCTGTTTCTCGCCCTCTGTTTCAGCCCCTCTGTTTCTCGCCCTCTGTTTCAGCCCCTCTGTTTCTCGTCCTCTGTTTCAGCCCCTCTGTTTCAGCCCCTCTGTTTCAGTCCCTCCGTTTCTCGCCCTCTGTTTCTCGCCCTCTGTTTCAGCCCCTCTGTTTCTCGCCCTCTGTTTCAGCCCCTCTGTTTCTCGCCCTCTGTTTCAGCCCCTCTGTTTCAGCCCCTCTGTTTCAGCCCCTCCGTTTCTCGCCCTCTGTTTCAGCCCCTCTGTTTCTCGCCCTCTGTTACAGCCCCTCTGTTTCTCACCCTCTGTTTCAGTCCCTCTGTTTCGCGCTCTCTGTTTCAGCCCCTCTGTTTCAGTCCCTCTGTTTCTCGCCCTCTGTTTCTGCCCGTCTGTTTCTCGCCCTCTGTTTCAGCCCCTCTGTTTCTCGCTCTCTGTTTCAGCCCCTCTGTTTCTCGCCCTCTGTTTCAGCCCCTCTGTTTCAGCCCCTCTGTTTCTTGCCCTCTGTTTCAGCCCCTCTGTTTCTCGCCCTCTGTTTCAGCCCCTCTGTTTCTCGCCCTCTGTTTCAGCCCCTCTGTTTCTCACCCTCTGTTTCAGTCCCTCTGTTTCGCGCTCTCTGTTTCAGCCCCTCTGTTTCAGTCCCTCTGTTTCTTGCCCTCTGTTTCTACCCGTCTGTTTCTCACCCTCTGTTTCAGCCCCTCTGTTTCTCGCCCTCTGTTTCAGCCCCTCTGTTTCTCGCCCTCTGTTTCAGACCCTCTGATTCAGCCCCTCTGTTTCAGCCCCTCTGAATCAGCCCATCTGATTCAGCCCCTCTGTTTCAGCCCCTCTGTTTCAGCCCCTCTGTTTCTCGCCTTCTGTTTCAGCCCCTCTGTTTCAGCCCCACTGTGTCAGCCCCTCTGTTTCAGCCCCTCTATTTCTCGCCCTCTGTTTCAGCCCCTCTGTTTCAGCCCCACTGTGTCAGCCCCTCTGTTTCTCGCCCTCTGTTTCAACCCCTCTGTTTCAGCCTATCTGATTCAGCCCCTCTGTTTCTCGCCCTCTGTTTCAGCCCCTCTGTTTCGGCCCCTCTGTTTCTCGCCCTCTGTTTCAGCCCCTCTGTTTCAGCCCCTCTGTTTCTTGCCCTCTGTTTCAGCCCCTCTGTTTCTCGCCCTCTGTTTCAGCCCCTCTGTTTCTCGCCCTCTGTTTCAGCCCCTCTGTTTCTCGCCCTCTGTTTCAGTCCCTCTGTTTCGTGCTCTCTGTTCCAGCCCCTCTGTTTCAGTCCCTCTGTTTCTCGCCCTCTGTTTCTGCACGTCTGTTTCTCGCCCTCTGTTTCAGCCCATCTGTTTCTCGCCCTCTGTTTCAGCCCCTCTGATTTAGCCCCTCTGTTTCAGCCCCTCTGAATCAGCCCATCTGATTCAGCCCCTCTGTTTCAGCCCCTGTGTTTCAGCCCCTCAATTTCATCCCCTCTGTTTCTCGCCCTCTGTTTCTCACCCTCTGCTTCTCGCCCTCTGTTTCAGCCCCTCCCTTTTTCGCCCTCTGTTTCAGCCCCTCTGTTTCTCGCCCTCTGTTTCAGCCCCTCTGTTTCTCGCCCTCTGTTTCTCCCCCTCTGTTTCAGTCCCTCTGTTTCAGTCCCTATGTTTCTCGCCCTCTGTTTCTCGCCCTCTGTTTCAGCCCCTCTGTTTCTCGCCCTCTGTTTCAGCCCCTCTGTTTCTCGCCCTCTGTTTCAGCCCCTCTATTTCATCCCCTCTGTTTCAGCCCCTCTGTTTCTCGCCCTCTGTTTCAGCCCCTCTGTTTTTTGCCCGCTGTTTCAGCCCCTCTGTTTCTCGCCCTCTGTTTCAGCCTATCTGTTTCAGCCCCTCTGTTTCAGCCCCTCTGTTTCTCGTCCTCTGTTTCATCCCCTCTGTTTCTCGCCCTCTGTTTCAGCCCCTCTGTTTCAGCCCCTCTGTTTCAGTCCCTCTGTTTCTCGCCCTCTGTTTTTGCCCTCTGTTTCAGCCCCTCTGTTTCTCGCCCTCTGTTTCAGTCCCTATGTTTCTCGCCCTCTGTTTCAGCCCCTCTATTTTTCGCCCTCTGTTTCAGCCCCTCTGTTTCAGCCCCACTGTGTCAGCCCCTCTGTTTCAGCCCCTCTGTTTCTCGCCCTCTGTTTCAGCCCCTCTGTTTCTCGCCCTCTGTTTCAGCCACTCTGTTTCAGCCCCTCTGTTTCAGCCCCTCTGTTTCAGCACCTCTGTTTCTCGCCCTCTGATTCAGCCCCTCTGTTTCAGCCCCTCTGTTTCAGTCCCTCTGTTTCTCGCACTCTGTTTCTCACCCTCCGTTTCAGCCCCTCTGTTTCTCGCCCTCTGTTTCAGTCCCTCTGTTTCTCGCCCTCTGTTTCAGCCCCTCTATTTCTCGCCCTCTGTTTCAGCCCCTCTGTTTCAGCCCCACTGTGTCAGCCCCTCTGTTTCAGACCCTCTGTTTCTCGCCCTCTGTTTCAGCCCCTCTGTTACTCGCCCTCTGTTTCAGCCCCTCTGTTTCTCGTCCTCTGTTTCAGCCCCTCTGTTTCAGCACCTCTGTTTCAGTCCCTCTGTTTCTCGCCCTCTGTTTCTCGCCCTCTGTTTCAGCCCCTCTGTTTCTCGCCCTCTGTTTCAGCCCCTGTTTCTCGCCCTCTGTTTCAGCCCCTCTGTTTCAGCCCCTCTGTTTCAGCCCCTGTTTCTCGCCCTCTGTTTCAGCCCCTCTGTTTCTCGCCCTGTGTTACAGCCCCTCTGTATCTCACCCTCTGTTTCAGTCCCTCTGTTTCGCGCTCTCTGTTTCAGCCCCTCTGTTTCAGTCCCTCTGTTTCTCACCCTCTGTTTCTGCCCGTCTGTTTCTCGCCCAATGTTTCAGCCCCTCTGTTTCTCGCCCTCTGTTTCAGCACCTCTGTTTCTCGCCCTCTGTTTCAGACCCTCTGATTCAGCCCCTCTGTTTCAGCCCCTCTGAATCAGCCCCTTTGATTCAGCCCCTCTGTTTCAGCCCCTCTGTTTCAGCCCCTCTGTTTCTCGCCCTCTGTTTCTGCCCCTCTGTTTCAGCCCCACTGTGTCAGCCCCTCTGTTTCAGTCCCTCTATTTCTCGCCCTCTGTTTCAGCCCCTCTGTTTCAGCCCCACTGTGTCAGCCCCTCTGTTTCAGCCCCTCTGTTTCTCACCCTCTGTTTCAGCCCCTCTGTTTCTCGCCCTCTGTTTCTCGCCCTCTGTTTCAGCCCCTCTGATTCAGCCCCTCTGTTTCAGCACCTCTGAATCAGCCCCTCTGATTCAGCCCCTCTGTTTCTCGCCCTCTGATTCAGCCCCTCTGTTTCAGCCCCTCTGCTTCAGTCACTCTGTTTCTCGCCCTCTGTTTCTCACCCTCTGTTTCAGCCCCTCTGTTTCTCGACCTCTGTTCCAGTCCCTCTGTTTCTCGCCCTCTGTTTCAGCCTCTCTATTTCTCGCACTCTGTTTCAGCCCATCTGTTTCAGCCCCACTGTGTCAGCCCCTCTGTTTCAGACCCTCTGTTTCTCGCCCTCTGTTTCAGCCCCTCTGTTTCTCGCCCTCTGTTTCAGCCCCTCTGTTTCTCGTCCTCTGTTTCAGCCCCTCTGTTTCAGCCCCTCTGTTTCAGTCCCTCTGTTTCTCGCCCTCTGTTTCTCGCCCTCTGTTTCAGCCCCTCTGTTTCTCGCCCTCTGTTTCAGCCCCTCTGTTTCTCGCCCTCTGTTTCAGCCCCTCTGTTTCAGCCCCTCTGTTTCAGCCCCTCCGTTTCTCGCCCTCTGTTTCAGCCCCTCTGTTTCTCGCCCTCTGTTACAGCCCCTCTGTTTCTCACCCTCTGTTTCAGTCCCTCTGTTTCGCGCTCTCTGTTTCAGCCCCTCTGTTTCAGTCCCTCTGTTTCTCGCCCTCTGTTTTTGCACGTCTGTTTCTCGCCCTCTGTTTCAGCCCCTCTGTTTCTCACCCTCTGTTTCAGCCCCTCTGTTTCTCGCCCTCTGTTTCAGCCCCTCTGATTCAGCCCCTCTGTTTCAGCCCCTCTGAATCAGCCCATCTGATTCAGCCCCTCTGTTTCAGCCCCTGTGTTTCAGCCCCTCTATTTCATCCCCTCTGTTTCTCGCCCTCTGTTTCTCACCCTCTGCTTCTCGCCCTCTGTTTCAGCCCCTCCCTTTTTCGCCCACTGTTTCAGCCCCTCCCTTTTTCGCCCTCTGTTTCAGCCCCTCTGTTTCTCGCCCTCTGTTTCAGCCCCTCTGTTTCAGCCCCTCTGATTCAGCCCGTCTGATTCAGCCCCACTGTTTCTCGCCCTTTGTTTCAGCCACTCTGTTTCAGCCCCTCTGTTTCTTGCCCTCTGTTTCAGCCCCTCTGTTTCTCGCCCTCTGTTTAAGCCCCTCTGATTCTCGCCCTCTGTTTCAGCCCCTCTGTTTCTGACCCTCTATTTCAGTCCCTCTGTTTCGCGCTCTCTGTTTCAGCCCCTCTGTTTCAGTCCCTCTGTTTCTCGCCCACTGTTTCTGCCCGTCTGTTTCTCGCCCTCTGTTTCAGCCCCTCTGTTTCTCGCCCTCTGTTTCAGCCCCTCTGTTTCTCGCCCTCTGTTTCAGCCCCTCTGATTCAGCCCCTCTGTTTCAGCACCTCTGAATCAGCCCCTCTGATTCAGCCCCTCTGTTTCAGCCCCTCTGTTTCTCACCCTCTGTTTCAGCCGCTCTGTTTAAGCCCCTCTGTTTCTCGCCCTCTGTTTCAGCCCCTCTGTTTCTCGCCCTCTGTTTCAGACCCTCTGATTCAGCCCCTCTGTTTCTCGCCCTCTGTTTCAGCCCCTCTGTTTCTCGCCCTCTTTTTCAGCCCCTCTGTTTCTTGCCCTCTGTTTCAGCCCCTCTGTTTCAGCCCCTCTGTTTCAGCCCCTCTGTTTCTCGCCCTCTGTTTCAGCCCCTCTATTTCTCGCCCTCTGTTTCAGCCCCTCTGTTTCAGCCCCTCTGTTTCAGCCCCTCTGTTTCAGCCCCTCTGTTTCTCCCCCTCTGTTTCAGCCCCTCTATTTCTCGCCCTCTGTTTCAGCCCCTCTGTTTCAGCCCCACTGTGTCAGCCCCTCTGTTTCAGCCACTCTGTTTCTCGCCCTCTGTTTGAGCCCCTCTGTTTCAGCCCCTCTGTTTCAGTCCCTCTGTTTCTCGCCCTCTGTTTCTCGCCCTCTGTTTCAGCCCCTCTGTTTCTCGCCCTCTGTTTCAGCCCCTCTGTTTCTCGCCCTCTGTTTTAGCCCCTCTGTTTCAGCCCCTCTGTTTCAGCCCCTCTGTTTCAGCCCCTCTGTTTCCCGCCCTCTGTTTCAGCCCCTCTGTTTCTTGACCTCTGTTTCAGCCCCTCTGTTTCTCGCCCTCTGTTTCAGCCTCTCTGTTTCAGCCCCTCTGTTTCTCGCCCTCTGATTCAGCCCCTCTGTTTCAGCCCCTCTGTTTCAGCCCCTCCGTTTCTCGCCCTCTGTTTCAGCCCCTCTGTTTCTCGCCCTCTGTTACAGCCCCTCTGTTTCTCACCCTCTGTTTCAGTCCCTCTGTTTCGCGCTCTCTGTTTCAGCCCCTCTGTTTCAGTCCCTCTGTTTCTCGCCCTCTGTTTTTGCACGTCTGTTTCTCGCCCTCTGTTTCAGCCCCTCTGTTTCTCACCCTCTGTTTCAGCCCCTCTGTTTCTCGCCCTCTGTTTCAGCCCCTCTGATTCAGCCCCTCTGTTTCAGCCCCTCTGAATCAGCCCATCTGATTCAGCCCCTCTGTTTCAGCCCCTGTGTTTCAGCCCCTCTATTTCATCCCCTCTGTTTCTCGCCCTCTGTTTCTCACCCTCTGCTTCTCGCCCTCTGTTTCAGCCCCTCCCTTTTTCGCCCACTGTTTCAGCCCCTCCCTTTTTCGCCCTCTGTTTCAGCCCCTCTGTTTCTCGCCCTCTGTTTCAGCCCCTCTGTTTCAGCCCCTCTGATTCAGCCCGTCTGATTCAGCCCCACTGTTTCTCGCCCTTTGTTTCAGCCACTCTGTTTCAGCCCCTCTGTTTCTTGCCCTCTGTTTCAGCCCCTCTGTTTCTCGCCCTCTGTTTAAGCCCCTCTGATTCTCGCCCTCTGTTTCAGCCCCTCTGTTTCTGACCCTCTATTTCAGTCCCTCTGTTTCGCGCTCTCTGTTTCAGCCCCTCTGTTTCAGTCCCTCTGTTTCTCGCCCACTGTTTCTGCCCGTCTGTTTCTCGCCCTCTGTTTCAGCCCCTCTGTTTCTCGCCCTCTGTTTCAGCCCCTCTGTTTCTCGCCCTCTGTTTCAGCCCCTCTGATTCAGCCCCTCTGTTTCAGCACCTCTGAATCAGCCCCTCTGATTCAGCCCCTCTGTTTCAGCCCCTCTGTTTCTCACCCTCTGTTTCAGCCGCTCTGTTTAAGCCCCTCTGTTTCTCGCCCTCTGTTTCAGCCCCTCTGTTTCTCGCCCTCTGTTTCAGACCCTCTGATTCAGCCCCTCTGTTTCTCGCCCTCTGTTTCAGCCCCTCTGTTTCTCGCCCTCTTTTTCAGCCCCTCTGTTTCTTGCCCTCTGTTTCAGCCCCTCTGTTTCAGCCCCTCTGTTTCAGCCCCTCTGTTTCTCGCCCTCTGTTTCAGCCCCTCTATTTCTCGCCCTCTGTTTCAGCCCCTCTGTTTCAGCCCCTCTGTTTCAGCCCCTCTGTTTCAGCCCCTCTGTTTCTCCCCCTCTGTTTCAGCCCCTCTATTTCTCGCCCTCTGTTTCAGCCCCTCTGTTTCAGCCCCACTGTGTCAGCCCCTCTGTTTCAGCCACTCTGTTTCTCGCCCTCTGTTTGAGCCCCTCTGTTTCAGCCCCTCTGTTTCAGTCCCTCTGTTTCTCGCCCTCTGTTTCTCGCCCTCTGTTTCAGCCCCTCTGTTTCTCGCCCTCTGTTTCAGCCCCTCTGTTTCTCGCCCTCTGTTTTAGCCCCTCTGTTTCAGCCCCTCTGTTTCAGCCCCTCTGTTTCAGCCCCTCTGTTTCCCGCCCTCTGTTTCAGCCCCTCTGTTTCTTGACCTCTGTTTCAGCCCCTCTGTTTCTCGCCCTCTGTTTCAGCCTCTCTGTTTCAGCCCCTCTGTTTCTCGCCCTCTGATTCAGCCCCTCTGTTTCAGCCCCTCTGCTTCAGTCACTCTGTTTCTCGCCCTCTGTTTCTCACCCTCTGTTTCAGCCCCTCTGTTTCTCGACCTCTGTTTCAGCCTCTCTATTTCTCGCACTCTGTTTCAGCCCATCTGTTTCAGCCCCACTGTGTCAGCCCCTCTGTTTCAGACCCTCTGTTTCTCGCCCTCTGTTTCAGCCCCTCTGTTTTAGCCCCTCTGTTTCTCGTCCTCTGTTTCATCCCCTCTGTTTCTCGCCCTCTGTTTCAGCCCCTCTGTTTCTCGCCCTCTGTTTCAGCCCCCTGTTTCTCGCCCTCTGTTTCAGCCCCTCTGTTTCAGCCCCTCTGTTTCAGCCCCTCCGTTTCTCGCCCTCTGTTTCAGCCCCTCTGTTTCTCGCCCTCTGTTACAGCCCCTCTGTTTCTCACCCTCTGTTTCAGTCCCTCTGTTTCGCGCTCTCTGTTTCAGCCCCTCTGATTCAGCCCCTCTGTTTCAGCCCCTCTGAATCAGCCACTCTGTTTCTCGCCCTCTGTTTTTGCACGTCTGTTTCTCGCCCTCTGTTTCAGCCCCTCTGTTTCTCACCCTCTGTTTCAGGCCCTCTGTTTCTCGCCCTCTGTTTCAGCCCCTCTGATTCAGCCCCTCTGTTTCAGCCCCTCTGAATCAGCCCATCTGATTCAGCCCCTCTGTTTCAGCCCCTGTGTTTCAGCCCCTCTATTTCATCCCCTCTGTTTCTCGCCCTCTGTTTCTCACCCTCTGCTTCTCGCCCTCTGTTTCAGCCCCTCCCTTTTTCGCCCACTGTTTCAGCCCCTCCCTTTTTCGCCCTCTGTTTCAGCCCCTCTGTTTCTCGCCCTCTGTTTCAGCCCCTCTGTTTCAGCCCCTCTGATTCAGCCCGTCTGATTCAGCCCCACTGTTTCTCGCCCTTTGTTTCAGCCACTCTGTTTCAGCCCCTCTGTTTCTTGCCCTCTGTTTCAGACCCTCTGTTTCTCGCCCTCTGTTTAAGCCCCTCTGATTCTCGCTCTCTGTTTCAGCCCCTCTGTTTCTCACCCTCTATTTCAGTCCCTCTGTTTCGCGCTCTCTGTTTCAGCCCCTCTGTTTCAGTCCCTCTGTTTCTCGCCCACTGTTTCTGCCCGTCTGTTTCTCGCCCTCTGTTTCAGCCCCTCTGTTTCTCGCCCTCTGTTTCAGCCCCTCTGTTTCTCGCCCTCTGTTTCAGCCCCTCTGATTCAGCCCCTCTGTTTCAGCACCTCTGAATCAGCCCCTCTGATTCAGCCCCTCTGTTTCAGCCCCTCTGTTTCTCACCCTCTGTTTCAGCCGCTCTGTTTAAGCCCCTCTGTTTCTCGCCCTCTGTTTCAGCCCCTCTGTTTCTCGCCCTCTGTTTCAGACCCTCTGATTCAGCCCCTCTGTTTCTCGCCCTCTGTTTCAGCCCCTCTGTTTCTCGCCCTCTTTTTCAGCCCCTCTGTTTCTTGCCTCTGTTTCAGCCCCTCTGTTTCAGCCCCTCTGTTTCTCGCCCTCTGTTTTCAGCCCCTCTGTTTCTCCCCCTCTGTTTCAGCCCCTCTATTTCTCGCCCTCTGTTTCAGCCCCTCTGTTTCAGCCCCACTGTGTCAGCCCCTCTGTTTCAGCCACTCTGTTTCTCGCCCTCTGTTTGAGCCCCTCTGTTTCAGCCCCTCTGTTTCTCCCCCTCTGTTTCAGCCCCTCTATTTCTCGCCCTCTGTTTCAGCCCCTCTGTTTCAGCCCCACTGTGTCAGCCCCTCTGTTTCAGCCACTCTGTTTCTCGCCCTCTGTTTGAGCCCCTCTGTTTCAGCCCCTCTGTTTCAGTCCCTCTGTTTCTCGCCCTCTGTTTCTCGCCCTCTGTTTCAGCCCCTCTGTTTCTCGCCCTCTGTTTTAGCCCCTCTGTTTCAGCCCCTCTGTTTCAGCCCCTCTGTTTCAGCCCCTCTGTTTCCCGCCCTCTGTTTCAGCCCCTCTGTTTCTTGACCTCTGTTTCAGCCCCTCTGTTTCTCGCCCTCTGTTTCGGCCTCTCTGTTTCAGCCCCTCTGTTTCTCGCCCTCTGATTCAGCCCCACTGTTTCAGCCCCTCTGCTTCAGTCACTCTGTTTCTCGCCCTCTGTTTCTCACCCTCTGTTTCAGCCCCTCTGTTTCAGCCCCTCTGTTTCTCGCCCTCTGTTTTCAGCCCCTCTGTTTCTCCCCCTCTGTTTCAGCCCCTCTATTTCTCGCCCTCTGTTTCAGCCCCTCTGTTTAAGCCCCACTGTGTCAGCCCCTCTGTTTCAGCCATTCTGTTTCTCGCCCTCTGTTTGAGCCCCTCTGTTTCAGCCCCTCTGTTTCTCCCCCTCTGTTTCAGCCCCTCTATTTCTCGCCCTCTGTTTCAGCCCCTCTGTTTCAGCCCCACTGTGTCAGCCCCTCTGTTTCAGCCACTCTGTTTCTCGCCCTCTGTTTGAGCCCCTCTGTTTCAGCCCCTCTGTTTCAGTCCCTCTGTTTCTCGCCCTCTGTTTCTCGCCCTCTGTTTCAGCCCCTCTGTTTCTCGCCCTCTGTTTTAGCCCCTCTGTTTCAGCCCCTCTGTTTCAGCCCCTCTGTTTCAGCCCCTCTGTTTCCCGCCCTCTGTTTCAGCCCCTCTGTTTCTTGACCTCTGTTTCAGCCCCTCTGTTTCTCGCCCTCTGTTTCAGCCTCTCTGTTTCAGCCCCTCTGTTTCTCGCCCTCTGATTCAGCCCCACTGTTTCAGCCCCTCTGCTTCAGTCACTCTGTTTCTCGCCCTCTGTTTTTCACCCTCTGTTTCAGCCCCTCTGTTTCTCGACCTCTGTTTCAGTCCCTCTGTTTCTCGCCCTCTGTTTCAGCCCCTCTGTTTCTCGCCCTCTGTTTCAGCCCCACTGTTTCAGCCCCTCTGTTTCAGCCCCTCTGTTTCTCCCCCTCTGTTTCAGCCCCTCTATTTCTCGCCCTCTGTTTCAGCCCCTCTGTTTCAGCCCCACTGTGTCAGCCCCTCTGTTTCAGCCACTCTGTTTCTCGCCCTCTGTTTGAGCCCCTCTGTTTCAGCCCCTCTGTTTCAGTCCCTCTGTTTCTCGCCCTCTGTTTCTCGCCCTCTGTTTCAGCCCCTCTGTTTCTCGCCCTCTGTTTTAGCCCCTCTGTTTCAGCCCATCTGTTTCAGCCCCTCTGTTTCAGCCCCTCTGTTTCCCGCCCTCTGTTTCAGCCCCTCTGTTTCTTGACCTCTGTTTCAGCCCCTCTGTTTCTCGCCCTCTGTTTCAGCCTCTCTGTTTCAGCCCCTCTGTTTCTCGCCCTCTGATTCAGCCCCACTGTTTCAGCCCCTCTGCTTCAGTCACTCTGTTTCTCGCCCTCTGTTTCTCACCCTCTGTTTCAGCCCCTCTGTTTCTCGACCTCTGTTTCAGTCCCTCTGTTTCTCGCCCTCTGTTTCAGCCTCTCTATTTCTCGCACTCTGTTTCAGCCCCTCTGTTTCTCGCCCTCTGTTTCAGCCACTCTGTTTCAGCCCCTCTGTTTCAGCCCCTCTGTTTCAGCCCCTCTGTTTCTCGCCCTCTGTTTCAGCCCCACTGTTTCAGCCCCTCTGTTTCAGCCCCTCTGTTTCTCGCCCTCTGTTTCAGCCTGTCTGTTTCAGCCCCTCTGTTTCTCGCCCTCTGATTCAGCCCCTCTGTTTCAGCCCCTCTGTTTCAGTCCCTCTGTTTCTCGCCCTCTGTTTCTCACTCTCTGTTTCAGCCCCTCCGTTTCTCGCCCTCTGTTTCAGTCCCTCTGTTTCTCGCCCTCTGTTTCAGCCCCTCTATTTCTCGCCCTCTGTTTCAGCCCCTCTGTTTCAGCCCCACTGTGTCAGCCCCTCTGTTTCAGACCCTCTGTTTCTCGCCCTCTGTTTCAGCCCCTCTGTTTCTCGCCCTCTGTTTCAGCCCCTCTGTTTCTCGTCCTCTGTTTCAGCCCCTGTTTCTCGCCCTCTGTTTCAGCCCCTCTGTTTCAGCCCCTCTGTTTCAGCCCCTCCATTTCTCGCCCTCTGTTTCATCCCCTCTGTTTCTCTCCCTCTGTTACAGCCCCTCTGTATCTCACCCTCTGTTTCAGTCCCTCTGTTTCGCGCTCTCTGTTTCAGCCCCTCTGTTTCAGTCCCTCTGTTTCTCACCCTCTGTTTCTGCCCGTCTGTTTCTCGCCCAATGTTTCAGCCCCTCTGTTTCTCGCCCTCTGTTTCAGCCCCTCTGTTTCTCGCCCTCTGTTTCAGACCCTCTGTTTCTCGCCCTCTTTTTCAGCCCCTCTGTTTCTTGCCCTGTGTTTCAGCCCCTCTGTTTCAGCCCCTCTGTTTCTCGCCCTCTGTTTTCAGCCCCTCTGTTTCTCCCCCTCTGTTTCAGCCCCTCTATTTCTCGCCCTCTGTTTCAGCCCCTCTGTTTCAGCCCCACTGTGTAAGCCCCTCTGTTTCAGCCACTCTGTTTCTCGCCCTCTGTTTGAGCCCCTCTGTTTCAGCCCCTCTGTTTCTCCCCCTCTGTTTCAGCCCCTCTATTTCTCGCCCTCTGTTTCAACCCCTCTGTTTCAGCCCCACTGTGTCAGCCCCTCTGTTTCAGCCACTCTGTTTCTCGCCCTCTGTTTGAGCCCCTCTGTTTCAGCCCCTCTGTTTCAGTCCCTCTGTTTCTCGCCCTCTGTTTCTCGCCCTCTGTTTCAGCCCCTCTGTTTCTCGCCCTCTGTTTTAGCCCCTCTGTTTCAGCCCCTCTGTTTCAGCCCCTCTGTTTCAGCCCCTCTGTTTCCCGCCCTCTGTTTCAGCCCCTCTGTTTCTTGACCTCTGTTTCAGCCCCTCTGTTTCTCGCCCTCTGTTTCAGCCTCTCTGTTTCAGCCCCTCTGTTTCTCGCCCTCTGATTCAGCCCCACTGTTTCAGCCCCTCTGCTTCAGTCACTCTGTTTCTCGCCCTCTGTTTCTCACCCTCTGTTTCTCGACCTCTGTTTCAGTCCCTCTGTTTCTCGCCCTCTGTTTCAGCCTCTCTGTTTCAGCCTCGCTATTTCTCGCACTCTGTTTCAGCCCCTCTGTTTCTCGCCCTCTGTTTCAGCCACTCTGTTTCAGCCCCTCTGTTTCAGCCCCTCTGTTTCAGCCCCTCTGTTTCTCGCCCTCTGTTTCAGCCCCACTGTTTCAGCCCCTCTGTTTCAGCCCCTCTGTTTCTCGCCCTCTGTTTCAGCCTGTCTGTTTCAGCCCCTCTGTTTCTCGCCCTCTGATTCAGCCCCTCTGTTTCAGCCCCTCTGTTTCAGTCCCTCTGTTTCTCGCCCTCTGTTTCTCACTCTCTGTTTCAGCCCCTCCGTTTCTCGCCCTCTGTTTCAGTCCCTCTGTTTCTCGCCCTCTGTTTCAGCCCCTCTATTTCTCGCCCTCTGTTTCAGCCCCTCTGTTTCAGCCCCACTGTGTCAGCCCCTCTGTTTCAGACCCTCTGTTTCTCGCCCTCTGTTTCAGCCCCTCTGTTTCTCGCCCTCTGTTTCAGCCCCTCTGTTTCTCGTCCTCTGTTTCAGCCCCTGTTTCTCGCCCTCTGTTTCAGCCCCTCTGTTTCAGCCCCTCTGTTTCAGCCCCTCCATTTCTCGCCCTCTGTTTCATCCCCTCTGTTTCTCTCCCTCTGTTACAGCCCCTCTGTATCTCACCCTCTGTTTCAGTCCCTCTGTTTCGCGCTCTCTGTTTCAGCCCCTCTGTTTCAGTCCCTCTGTTTCTCACCCTCTGTTTCTGCCCGTCTGTTTCTCGCCCAATGTTTCAGCCCCTCTGTTTCTCGCCCTCTGTTTCAGCCCCTCTGTTTCTCGCCCTCTGTTTCAGACCCTCTGTTTCTCGCCCTCTTTTTCAGCCCCTCTGTTTCTTGCCCTGTGTTTCAGCCCCTCTGTTTCAGCCCCTCTGTTTCTCGCCCTCTGTTTTCAGCCCCTCTGTTTCTCCCCCTCTGTTTCAGCCCCTCTATTTCTCGCCCTCTGTTTCAGCCCCTCTGTTTCAGCCCCACTGTGTAAGCCCCTCTGTTTCAGCCACTCTGTTTCTCGCCCTCTGTTTGAGCCCCTCTGTTTCAGCCCCTCTGTTTCTCCCCCTCTGTTTCAGCCCCTCTATTTCTCGCCCTCTGTTTCAGCCCCTCTGTTTCAGCCCCACTGTGTCAGCCCCTCTGTTTCAGCCACTCTGTTTCTCGCCCTCTGTTTGAGCCCCTCTGTTTCAGCCCCTCTGTTTCAGTCCCTCTGTTTCTCGCCCTCTGTTTCTCGCCCTCTGTTTCAGCCCCTCTGTTTCTCGCCCTCTGTTTTAGCCCCTCTGTTTCAGCCCCTCTGTTTCAGCCCCTCTGTTTCAGCCCCTCTGTTTCCCGCCCTCTGTTTCAGCCCCTCTGTTTCTTGACCTCTGTTTCAGCCCCTCTGTTTCTCGCCCTCTGTTTCAGCCTCTCTGTTTCAGCCCCTCTGTTTCTCGCCCTCTGATTCAGCCCCACTGTTTCAGCCCCTCTGCTTCAGTCACTCTGTTTCTCGCCCTCTGTTTCTCACCCTCTGTTTCTCGACCTCTGTTTCAGTCCCTCTGTTTCTCGCCCTCTGTTTCAGCCTCTCTATTTCTCGCACTCTGTTTCAGCCCCTCTGTTTCTCGCCCTCTGTTTCAGCCCCTCTGTTTCAGCCCCTCTGTTTCAGCCCCTCTGTTTCAGCCCCTCTGTTTCTCGCCCTCTGTTTCAGCCCCACTGTTTCAGCCCCTCTGTTTCAGCCCCTCTGTTTCTCGCCCTCTGTTTCAGCCTCTCTGTTTCAGCCCCTCTGTTTCTCGCCCTCTGATTCAGCCCCTCTGTTTCAGCCCCTCTGTTTCAGTCCCTCTGTTTCTCGCCCTCTGTTTCTCACTCTCTGTTTCAGCCCCTCCGTTTCTCGCCCTCTGTTTCAGTCCCTCTGTTTCTCGCCCTCTGTTTCAGCCCCTCTATTTCTCGCCCTCTGTTTCAGCCCCTCTGTTTCAGCCCCACTGTGTCAGCCCCTCTGTTTCAGACCCTCTGTTTCTCGCCCTCTGTTTCAGCCCCTCTGTTCTCGCCCTCTGTTTCAGCCCCTCTGTTTCTCGCCCTCTGTTTCAGCCCCTCTGTTTCAGCCCCTCTGTTTCAGCCCCTCCATTTCTCGCCCTCTGTTTCATCCCCTCTGTTTCTCTCCCTCTGTTACAGCCCCTCTGTATCTCACCCTCTGTTTCAGTCCCTCTGTTTCTCGCTCTCTGTTTCAGCCCCTCTGTTTCAGTCCCTCTGTTTCTCACCCTCTGTTTCTGCCCGTCTGTTTCTGGCCCAATGTTTCAGCCCCTCTGTTTCTCGCCCTCTGTTTCAGCCCCTCTGTTTCTCGCCCTCTGTTTCAGACCCTCTGTTTCTCGCCCTCTGTTTCAGCCCCTGTTTCTCGCCCTCTGTTTCAGCCCCTCTGTTTCAGCCCCTCTGTTTCAGCCCCTCCGTTTCTCGCCCTCTGTTTCAGCCCCTCTGTTTCTCTCCCTCTGTTACAGCCCCTCTGTATCTCACCCTCTGTTTCAGTCCCTCTGTTTCGCGCTCTCTGTTTCAGCCCCTCTGTTTCAGTCCCGCTGTTTCTCACCCTCTGTTTCTGCACGTCTGTTTCTCGCCCAATGTTTCAGCCCCTCTGTTTCTCGCCCTCTGTTTCAGCCCCTCTGTTTCTCGCCCTCTGTTTCAGACCCTCTGATTCAGCCCCTCTGTTTCAGCCCCTCTGAATCAGCCCCTTTGATTCAGCCCCTCTGTTTCAGCCCCTCTGTTTCAGCCCCTCTGTTTCTCGCCCTCTGTTCTGCCCTCTGTTTCAGCCCCACTGTGTCAGCCCCTCTGCTTCAGCCCCTCTATTTCTCGCCCTCTGTTTCAGCCCCTCTGTTTCAGCCCCACTGTGTCAGCCCCTCTGTTTCAGCCCCTCTGTTTCTCACCCTCTGTTTCAGCCCCTCTGTTTCTCGCCCTCTGTTTCTCGCCCTCTGTTTCAGCCCCTCTGATTCAGCCCCTCTGTTTCAGCACCTCTGAATCAGCCCTCTGATTCAGCCCCTCTGTTTCAGCCCCTCTGTTTCTCACCCTCTGTTTCAGCCGCTCTGTTTAAGCCCCTCTGTTTCTCGCCCTCTGTTTCAGCCCCTCTGTTTCTCGCCCTCTTTTTCAGCCCCTCTGTTTCTCGCCCTCTGTTTCAGCCCCTCTGTTTCAGCCCCTCTGTTTCAGCCCCTCTGTTTCTCACCCTCTGTTGCAGTCCCTCTGTTTCGCGCTCTCTGTTTCAGCCCCTCTGTTTCAGTCCCTCTGTTTCTCGCCCTCTGTTTCTGCACGTCTGTTTCTCGCCCTCTGTTTCAGCCCCTCTGTTTCTCACCCTCTGCTTTTCAGCCCCTCTGTTTCTCGCCCTCTGTTTCAGCCCCTCTGATTCAGCCCCTCTGTTTCAGCCCCTCTGAATCAGCCCATCTGATTCAGCCCCTCTGTTTCAGCCCCTGTGTTTCAGCCCTCTATTTCATCCCTCTGTTTCTCGGCCCTCTGTTTCTCACCCTCTGCTTCTCGCCCTCTGTTTCAGCCCCTCCCTTTTTCGGCCACTGTTTCAGCCCCTCCCTCTTTTCGCCCTCTGTTTCAGCCCCTCTGTTTCTCGCCTCTGTTTCAGCCCTCTGTTTCAGCCCCTCTGATTCAGCCCGTCTGATTCAGCCCCTCTGTTTCTCGCCCTTTGTTTCAGCCTCTCTGTTTCAGCCCCTCTGTTTCTTGCCCTCTGTTTCAGCCCCTCTGTTTCTCGCCCTCTGTTTAAGCCCCTCTGATTCTCGCCCTCTGTTTCAGCCCCTCTGTTTCTCACCCTCTATTTCAGTCCCTCTGTTTCGCGCTCTCTGTTTCAGCCCCTCTGTTTCAGTCCCTCTGTTTCTCGCCCTCTGTTTCTGCCCGTCTGTTTCTCGCCTCTGTTTCAGCCCCTCTGTTTCTCGCCCTCTGTTTCAGCCCCTCTGTTTCTCGCCCTCTGTTTCAGCCCCTCTGTTGCAGCCCCTCTGTTTCTTGCCCTCTGTTTCAGCCCCTCTGTTTCTCGCCCTCTGTTTCAGCCCCTCTGTTTCTCGCCCTCTGTTTCAGCCCCTCTGTTCTCACCCTCTGTTTCAGTCCCTCTGTTTCGCGCTCTCTGTTTCAGCCCTCTGTTTCAGTCCCTCTGTTTCTTGCCCTCTGTTTCTGCCCGTCTGTTTCTCACCCTCTGTTTCTCGCCCTCTGTTTCAGCCCCTCTGTTTCAGCCCCTCTGTTTCTCGCCCTCTGTTTCAGACCCTCTGATTCAGCCCCTCTGTTTCAGCCCCTCTGAATCAGCCCCTCTGATTCAGCCCCTCTGTTTCAGCCCCTCTGTTTCAGCCCCTCTGTTTCTCGCCCTCTGTTTCAGCCCCTCTGTTTCAGCCCCACTGTGTCAGCCCCTCTGTTTCAGCCCCTCTATTTCTCGCCCTCTGTTTCAGCCCCTCTGTTTCAGCCCCACTGTGTCAGCCCCTCTGTTTCTCGCCCTCTGTTTCAGCCCCTCTGTTTCAGCCCCTCTGATTCAGCCCCTCTGTTTCTCGCCCTCTGTTTCAGCCCCTCTGTTTCGGCCCCTCTGTTTCTCGCCCTCTGTTTCAGCCCCTCTGTTTCAGCCCCTCTGTTTCTTGCCCTCTGTTTCAGCCCCTCTGTTTCTCGCCCTCTGTTTCAGCCCCTCTGTTTCTCGCCCTCTGTTTCAGCCCCTCTGTTTCTCGCCCTCTGTTTCAGTCCCTCTGTTTCGCGCTCTCTGTTCCAGCCCCTCTGTTTCAGTCCCTCTGTTTCTCGCCCTCTGTTTCTGCACGTCTGTTTCTCGCCCTCTGTTTCAGCCCCTCTGTTTCTCGCCCTCTGTTTCAGCCCCTCTGATTCAGCCCCTCTGTTTCAGCCCCTCTGAATCAGCCCATCTGATTCAGCCCCTCTGTTTCAGCCCCTGTGTTTCAGCCCCTCTATTTCATCCCCTCTGTTTCTCGCCCTCTGTTTCTCACCCTCTGCTTCTCGCCCTCTGTTTCAGCCCCTCTGTTTCTCGCCCTCTGTTTCAGCCCCTCTGTTTCTTGCCCGCTGTTTCAGCCCCTCTGTTTCTCGCCCTCTGTTTCAGCCTATCTGTTTCAGCCCCTCTGTTTCAGCCCCTCTGTTTCTCGCCCTCTGTTTCATCCCCTCTGTTTCTCGCCCTCTGTTTCAGCCCCTCTGTTTCATCCCCTCTGTTTCAGTCCCTCTGTTTCTCGCCCTCTGTTTCTCGCCCTCTGTTTCAGCCCCTCTGTTTCTCGCCCTCTGTTTCAGTCCCTCTGTTTCTCGCCCTCTGTTTCAGCCCCTCTATTTTTCGCCCTCTGTTTCAGCCCCTCTGTTTCAGCCCCACTGTGTCAGCCCCTCTGTTTCAGCCCCTCTGTTTCTCGCCCTCTGTTTCAGCCCCTCTGTTTCTCGCCCTCTGTTTCAGCCTGTCTGTTTCAGCCCCTCTGTTTCTCGCCCTCTGATTCAGCCCCTCTGTTTCAGCCCCTCTGTTTCAGTCCCTCTGTTTCTCGCCCTCTGTTTCTCACCCTCTGTTTCAGCCCCTCTGTTTCTCGCCCTCTGTTTCAGTCCCTCTGTTTCTCGCCCTCTGTTTCAGCCCCTCTATTTCTCGCCCTCTGTTTCAGCCCCTCTGTTGCAGCCCCACTGTGTCAGCCCCTCTGTTTCAGCCCCTCTGTTTCTCGCCCTCTGTTTCAGCCCCTCTGTTTCAGCCCCTCTGTTTCTTGCCCTCTGTTTCAGCCCCTCTGTTTCTCGCCCTCTGTTTCAGCCCCTCTGTTTCAGTCCCTCTGTTTCTCGCCCTCTGTTTCTCACCCTCTGTTTCAGTCCCTCTGTTTCGCGCTCTCTGTTTCAGCCCCTCTGTTTCAGTCCCTCTGTTTCTTGCCCTCTGTTTCTGCCCGTCTGTTTCTCACCCTCTGTTTCTCGCCCTCTGTTTCAGCCCCTCTGTTTCAGCCCCTCTGTTTCTCGCCCTCTGTTTCAGACCCTCTGATTCAGCCCCTCTGTTTCAGCCCCTCTGAATCAGCCCCTCTGATTCAGCCCCTCTGTTTCAGCCCCTCTGTTTCAGCCCCTCTGTTTCTCGCCCTCTGTTTCAGCCCCTCTGTTTCAGCCCCACTGTGTCAGCCCCTCTGTTTCAGCCCCTCTATTTATCGCCCTCTGTTTCAGCCCCTCTGTTTCAGCCCCACTGTGTCAGCCCCTCTGTTTCTCGCCCTCTGTTTCAGCCCCTCTGTTTCAGCCCCTCTGTTTCAGCCCCTCTGTTTCAGTCCCTCTGTTTCTCGCCCTCTGTTTCAGCCCCTCTGTTTCAGCCCCTCTGTTTCTTGCCCTCTGTTTCAGCCCCTCTGTTTCTCGCCCTCTGTTTCAGCCCCTCTGTTTCTCGCCCTCTGTTTCAGCCCCTCTGTTTCTCGCCCTCTGTTTCAGTCCCTCTGTTTCGCGCTCTCTGTTCCAGCCCCTCTGTTTCAGTCCCTCTGTTTCTCGCCCTCTGTTTCTGCACGTCTGTTTCTCGCCCTCTGTTTCAGCCCCTCTGTTTCTAGCCCTCTGTTTCAGCCCCTCTGATTCAGCCCCTCTGTTTCAGCCCCTCTGAATCAGCCCATCTGATTCAGCCCCTCTGTTTCAGCCCCTGTGTTTCAGCCCCTCTATTTCATCCCCTCTGTTTCTCGCCCTCTGTTTCTCACCCTCTGCTTCTCGCCCTCTGTTTCAGCCCCTCTGTTTCTCGCCCTCTGTTTCAGCCCCTCTGTTTCTTGCCCGCTGTTTCAGCCCCTCTGCTTCTCGCCCTCTGTTTCAGCCTATCTGTTTCAGCCCCTCTGTTTCAGCCCCTCTGTTTCTCGCCCTCTGTTTCATCCCCTCTGTTTCTCGCCCTCTGTTTCAGCCCCTCTGTTTCATCCCCTCTGTTTCAGTCCCTCTGTTTCTCGCCCTCTGTTTCTCGCCCTCTGTTTCAGCCCCTCTGTTTCTCGCCCTCTGTTTCAGTCCCTCTGTTTCTCGCCCTCTGTTTCAGCCCCTCTATTTTTCGCCCTCTGTTTCAGCCCCTCTGTTTCAGCCCCACTGTGTCAGCCCCTCTGTTTCAGCTCCTCTGTTTCTCGCCCTCTGTTTCAGCCCCTCTGTTTCTCGCCCTCTGTTTCAGCCTGTCTGTTTCAGCCCCTCTGTTTCTCGCCCTCTGATTCAGCCCCTCTGTTTCAGCCCCGCTGTTTCAGTCCCTCTGTTTCTCGCCCTCTGTTTCTCACCCTCTGTTTCAGCCCCTCTGTTTCTCGCCCTCTGTTTCAGTCCCTCTGTTTCTCGCCCTCTGTTTCAGCCCCTCTATTTCTCGCCATCTGTTTCAGCCCCTCTGTTGCAGCCCCACTGTGTCAGCCCCTCTGTTTCAGCCCCTCTGTTTCTCGCCCTCTGTTTCAGCCCCTCTGTTTCTCGCCCTCTGTTTCAGCCTGTCTGTTTCAGCCCCTCTGTTTCAGCCCCTCTGCTTCAGTCACTCTGTTTCTCGCCCTCTGTTTCTCACCCTCTGTTTCAGCCCCTCTGTTTCTCGACCTCTGTTTCAGTCCCTCTGTTTCTCGCCCTCTGTTTCAGCCTCTCTATTTCTCGCACTCTGTTTCAGCCCATCTGTTTCAGCCCCACTGTGTCAGCCCCTCTGTTTCAGACCCTCTGTTTCTCGCCCTCTGTTTCAGCCCCTCTGTTTCTCGCCCTCTGTTTCAGCCCCTCTGTTTCTCGTCCTCTGTTTCAGCCCCTCTGTTTCAGCCCCTCTGTTTCAGTCCCTCTGTTTCTCGCCCTCTGTTTCTCGCCCTCTGTTTCAGCCCCTCTGTTTCTCGCCCTCTGTTTCAGCCCCTCTGTTTCTCGCCCTCTGTTTCAGCCCCTCTGTTTCAGCCCCTCTGTTTCAGCCCCTCCGTTTCTCGCCCTCTGTTTCAGCCCCTCTGTTTCTCGCCCTCTGTTACAGCCCCTCTGTTTCTCACCCTCTGTTTCAGTCCCTCTGTTTCGCGCTCTCTGTTTCAGCCCCTCTGTTTCAGTCCCTCTGTTTCTCGCCCTCTGTTTCTGCCCGTCTGTTTCTCGCCCTCTGTTTCAGCCCCTCTGTTTCTCGCCCTCTGTTTGAGCCCCTCTGTTTCTCGCCCTCTGTTTCAGACCCTCTGTTTCAGCCCCTCTGTTTCTTGCCCTCTGTTTCAGCCCCTCTGTTTCTCGCCCTCTGTTTCAGCCCCTCTGTTTCTCGCCCTCTGTTTCAGCCCCTCTGTTTCACACCCTCTGTTTCAGTCCCTCTGTTTCGCGCTCTCTGTTTCAGCCCCTCTGTTTCAGTTCCTCTGTTTCTTGCCCTCTGTTTCTGCCCGTCTGTTTCTCACCCTCTGTTTCAGCCCCTCTGTTTCTCGCCCTCTGTTTCAGCCCCTCTGTTTCTCGCCCTCTGTTTCAGACCCTCTGATTCAGCCCCTCTGTTTCAGCCCCTCTGAATCAGCCCCTCTGATTCAGCCCCTCTGTTTCAGCCCCTCTGTTTCAGCCCCTCTGTTTCTCGCCCTCTGTTTCAGCCCCTCTGTTTCAGCCCCACTGTGTCAGCCCCTCTGTTTCAGCCCCTCTATTTCTCGCCCTCTGTTTCAGCCCCTCTGTTTCAGCCCCACTGTGTCAGCCCCTCTGTTTCTCGCCCTCTGTTTCAGCCCCTCTGTTTCAGCCCCTCTGATTCAGCCCCTCTGTTTCTCGCCCTCTGTTTCAGCCCCTCTGTTTCGGCCCCTCTGTTTCTCGCCCTCTGTTTCAGCCCCTCTGTTTCATCCCCTCTGTTTCAGCCCCTCTGTTTCAGTCCCTCTGTTTCTCGCCCTCTGTTTCAGCCCCTCTGTTTCAGCCCCTCTGATTCAGCCCCTCTGTTTCTCGCCCTCTGTTTCAGCCCCTCTGTTTCGGCCCCTCTGTTTCTCGCCCTCTGTTTCAGCCCCTCTGTTTCAGCCCCTCTGTTTCATCCCCTCTGTTTCAGTCCCTCTGTTTCTCGCCCTCTGTTTCTCGCCCTCTGTTTCAGCCCCTCTGTTTCTCGCCCTCTGTTTCAGTCCCTCTGTTTCTCGCCCTCTGTTTCAGCCCCTCTATTTTTCGCCCTCTGTTTCAGCCCCTCTGTTTCAGCCCCACTGTGTCAGCCCCTCTGTTTCAGCCCCTCTGTTTCTCGCCCTCTGTTTCAGCCCCTCTGTTTCTCGCCCTCTGTTTCAGCCCCTCTGTTTCTCACCCTCTGTTTCAGTCCCTCTGTTTCGCGCTCTCTGTTTCAGCCCCTCTGTTTCAGTCCCTCTGTTTCTTGCCCTCTGTTTCTGCCCGTCTGTTTCTCACCCTCTGTTTCTCGCCCTCTGTTTCAGCCCCTCTGTTTCAGCCCCTCTGTTTCTCGCCCTCTGTTTCAGACCCTCTGATTCAGCCCCTCTGTTTCAGCCCCTCTGAATCAGCCCCTCTGATTCAGCCCCTCTGTTTCAGCCCCTCTGTTTCAGCCCCTCTGTTTCTCGCCCTCTGTTTCAGCCCCTCTGTTTCAGCCCCACTGTGTCAGCCCCTCTGTTTCTCGCCCTCTGTTTCAGCCCCTCTGTTTCAGCCCCTCTGTTTCAGCCCCTCTGTTTCAGTCCCTCTGTTTCTCGCCCTCTGTTTCAGCCCCTCTGTTTCAGCCCCTCTGTTTCTTGCCCTCTGTTTCAGCCCCTCTGTTTCTCGCCCTCTGTTTCAGCCCCTCTGTTTCTCGCCCTCTGTTTCAGCCCCTCTGTTTCTCGCCCTCTGTTTCAGTCCCTCTGTTTCGCGCTCTCTGTTCCAGCCCCTCTGTTTCAGTCCCTCTGTTTCTCGCCCTCTGTTTCTGCACGTCTGTTTCTCGCCCTCTGTTTCAGCCCCTCTGTTTCTCGCCCTCTGTTTCAGCCCCTCTGATTCAGCCCCTCTGTTTCAGCCCCTCTGAATCAGCCCATCTGATTCAGCCCCTGTGTTTCAGCCCCTCTATTTCATCCCCTCTGTTTCTCGCCCTCTGTTTCTCACCCTCTGCTTCTCGCCCTCTGTTTCAGCCCCTCTGTTTCTCGCCCTCTGTTTCAGTCCCTCTGTTTCTTGCCCGCTGTTTCAGCCCCTCTGCTTCTCGCCCTCTGTTTCAGCCTATCTGTTTCAGCCCCTCTGTTTCAGCCCCTCTGTTTCTAGCCCTCTGTTTCATCCCCTCTGTTTCTCGCCCTCTGTTTCAGCCCCTCTGTTTCATCCCCTCTGTTTCAGTCCCTCTGTTTCTCGCCCTCTGTTTCTCGCCCTCTGTTTCAGCCCCTCTGTTTCTCGCCCTCTGTTTCAGTCCCTCTGTTTCTCGCCCTCTGTTTCAGCCCCTCTATTTTTCGCCCTCTGTTTCAGCCCCTCTGTTTCAGCCCCACTGTGTCAGCCCCTCTGTTTCAGCTCCTCTGTTTCTCGCCCTCTGTTTCAGCCCCTCTGTTTCTCGCCCTCTGTTTCAGCCTGTCTGTTTCAAGCCCTCTGTTTCTCGCCCTCTGATTCAGCCCCTCTGTTTCAGCCCCGCTGTTTCAGTCCCTCTGTTTCTCGCCCTCTGTTTCTCACCCTCTGTTTCAGCCCCTCTGTTTCAGTCCCTCTGTTTCTCGCCCTCTGTTTCAGCCCCTCTATTTCTCGCCATCTGTTTCAGCCCCTCTGTTGCAGCCCCACTGTGTCAGCCCCTCTGTTTCAGCCCCTCTGTTTCTCGCCCTCTGTTTCAGCCCCTCTGTTTCTCGCCCTCTGTTTCAGCCTGTCTGTTTCAGCCCCTCAGTTTCAGCCCCTCTGCTTCAGTCACTCTGTTTCTCGCCCTCTGTTTCTCACCCTCTGTTTCAGCCCCTCTGTTTCTCGACCTCTGTTTCAGTCCCTCTGTTTCTCGCCCTCTGTTTCAGCCTCTCTATTTCTCGCACTCTGTTTCAGCCCATCTGTTTCAGCCCCACTGTGTCAGCCCCTCTGTTTCAGACCCTCTGTTTCTCGCCCTCTGTTTCAGCCCCTCTGTTTCTCGCCCTCTGTTTCAGCCCCTCTGTTTCTCGTCCTCTGTTTCAGCCCCTCTGTTTCAGCCCCTCTGTTTCAGTCCCTCTGTTTCTCGCCCTCTGTTTCTGGCCCTCTGTTTCAGCCCCTCTGTTTCTCGCCCTCTGTTTCAGCCCCTCTGTTTCTCGCCCTCTGTTTCAGCCCCTCTGTTTCAGCCCCTCTGTTTCAGCCCCTCCGTTTCTCGCCCTCTGTTTCAGCCCCTCTGTTTCTCGCCCTCTGTTACAGCCCCTCTGTTTCTCACCCTCTGTTTCAGTCCCTCTGTTTCGCGCTCTTTGTTTCAGCCCCTCTGTTTCAGTCCCTCTGTTTCTCGCCCTCTGTTTCTGCCCGTCTGTTTCTCGCCCTCTGTTTCAGCCCCTCTGTTTCTCGCCCTCTGTTTCAGCCCCTCTGTTTCTCGCCCTCTGTTTCAGCCCCTCTGTTTCAGCCCCTCTGTTTCTTGCCCTCTGTTTCAGCCCCTCTGTTTCTCGCCCTCTGTTTCAGCCCCTCTGTTTCTCGCCCTCTGTTTCAGCCCCTCTGTTTCACACCCTCTGTTTCAGTCCCTCTGTTTCGCGCTCTCTGTTTCAGCCCCTCTGTTTCAGTTCCTCTGTTTCTTGCCCTCTGTTTCTGCCCGTCTGTTTCTCACCCTCTGTTTCAGCCCCTCTGTTTCTCGCCCTCTGTTTCAGCCCCTCTGTTTCTCGCCCTCTGTTTCAGACCCTCTGATTCAGCCCCTCTGTTTCAGCCCCTCTGAATCAGCCCCTCTGATTCAGCCCCTCTGTTTCAGCCCCTCTGTTTCAGCCCCTCTGTTTCTCGCCCTCTGTTTCAGCCCCTCTGTTTCAGCCCCACTGTGTCAGCCCCTCTGTTTCAGCCCCTCTATTTCTCGCCCTCTGTTTCAGCCCCTCTGTTTCAGCCCCACTGTGTCAGCCCCTCTGTTTCTCGCCCTCTGTTTCAGCCCCTCTGTTTCAGCCCCTCTGATTCAGCCCCTCTGTTTCTCGCCCTCTGTTTCAGCCCCTCTGTTTCGGCCCCTCTGTTTCTCGCCCTCTGTTTCAGCCCCTCTGTTTCAGCCCCTCTGTTTCTCGCCCTCTGTTTCAGCGTCTCTGTTTCTCGCCCTCTGTTTCAGCCCCCCTGTTTCTCGCCCTCTGTTTCATCCCCTCTGTTTCTCGCCCTCTGTTTCAGTCCCTCTGTTTCGCGCTCTCTGTTCCAGCCCCTCTGTTTCAGTCCCTCTGTTTCTCGCCCTCTGTTTCTGCACGTCTGTTTCTCGCCCTCTGTTTCAGCCCCTATGTTTCTCGCCCTCTGTTTCAGCCCCTCTGATTCAGCCCCTCTGTTTCAGCCCCTCTGAATCAGCCCATCTGATTCAGCCCCTCTGTTTCAGCCCCTGTGTTTCAGCCCCTCTATTTCATCCCCTCTGTTTCTCGCCCTCTGTTTCTCACCCTCTGCTTCTCGCCCTCTGTTTCAGCCCCTCTGTTTCTCGCCCTCTGTTTCAGCCCCTCTGTTTCTTGCCCGCTGTTTCAGCCTATCTGTTTCAGCCCCTCTGTTTCAGCCCCTCTGTTTCTCGCCCTCTGTTTCATCCCCTCTGTTTCTCGCCCTCTGTTTCAGCCCCTCTGTTTCAGCCCCTCTGTTTCAGTCCCTCTGTTTCTCGCCCTCTGTTTCTCGCCCTCTGTTTCAGCCCCTCTGTTTCTCGCCCTCTGTTTCAGTCCCTCTGTTTCTCGCCCTCTGTTTCAGCCCCTCTATTTTTCGCCCTCTGTTTCAGCCCCTCTGTTTCAGCCCCACTGTGTCAGCCCCTCTGTTTCAGCCCCTCTGTTTCTCGCCCTCTGTTTCAGCCCCTCTGTTTCTCGCCCTCTGTTTCAGCCTGTCTGTTTCAGCCCCTCTGTTTCTCGCCCTCTGATTCAGCCCCTCTGTTTCAGCCCCTCTGTTTCAGTCCCTCTGTTTCTCGCCCTCTGTTTCTCACCCTCTGTTTCAGCCCCTCTGTTTCTCGCCCTCTGTTTCAGTCCCTCTGTTTCTCGCCCTCTGTTTCAGCCCCTCTATTTCTCGCCCTCTGTTTCAGCCCCTCTGTTTCAGCCCCACTGTGTCAGCCCCTCTGTTTCAGACCCTCTGTTTCTCGCCCTCTGTTTCAGCCCCTCTGTTTCTCGCTCTCTGTTTCAGCCCCTCTGTTTCTCGTCCTCTGTTTCAGCCCCTCTGTTTCAGCCCCTCTGTTTCAGTCCCTCTGTTTCTCGCCCTCTGTTTCTCGCCCTCTGTTTCAGCCCCTCTGTTTCAGTCCCTCTGTTTCTCGCCCTCTGTTTCTCGCCCTCTGTTTCAGCCCCTCTGTTTCTCGCCCTCTGTTTCAGCCTGTCTGTTTCAGCCCCTCTGTTTCAGCCCCTCTGCTTCAGTCACTCTGTTTCTCGCCCTCTGTTTCTCACCCTCTGTTTCAGCCCCTCTGTTTCTCGACCTCTGTTTCAGTCCCTCTGTTTCTCGCCCTCTGTTTCAACCTCTCTATTTCTCGCACTCTGTTTCAGCCCATCTGTTTCAGCCCCACTGTGTCAGCCCCTCTGTTTCAGACCCTCTGTTTCTCGCCCTCTGTTTCAGCCCCTCTGTTTCTCGCCCTCTGTTTCAGCCCCTCTGTTTCTCGTCCTCTGTTTCAGCCCCTCTGTTTCAGCCCCTCTGTTTCAGTCCCTCTGTTTCTCGCCCTCTGTTTCTCGCCCTCTGTTTCAGCCCCACTGTTTCTCGCCCTCTGTTTCAGCCCCTCTGTTTCTCGCCCTCTGTTTCAGCCCCTCTGTTTCAGCCCCTCTGTTTCAGCCCCTCCGTTTCTCGCCCTCTGTTTCAGCCCCTCTGTTTCTCGCCCTCTGTTACAGCCCCTCTGTTTCTCACCCTCTGTTTCAGTCCCTCTGTTTCGCGCTCTCTGTTTCAGCCCCTCTGTTTCAGTCCCTCTGTTTCTCGCCCTCTGTTTCTGCCCGTCTGTTTCTCGCCCTCTGTTTCAGCCCCTCTGTTTCTCGCCCTCTGTTTCAGCCCCTCTGTTTCTCGCCCTCTGTTTCAGCCCCTCTGTTTCAGCCCCTCTGTTTCTTGCCCTCTGTTTCAGCCCCTCTGTTTCTCGCCCTCTGTTTCAGCCCCTCTGTTTCTCGCCCTCTGTTTCAGCCCCTCTGTTTCTCACCCTCTGTTTCAGTCCCTCTGTTTCGCGCTCTCTGTTTCAGCCCCTCTGTTTCAGTCCCTCTGTTTCTTGCCCTCTGTTTCTGCCCGTCTGTTTCTCACCCTCTGTTTCAGCCCCTCTGTTTCTCGCCCTCTGTTTCAGCCCCTCTGTTTCTCGCCCTCTGTTTCAGACCCTCTGATTCAGCCCCTCTGTTTCAGCCCCTCTGAATCAGCCCCTCTGATTCAGCCCCTCTGTTTCAGCCCCTCTGTTTCAGCCCCTCTGTTTCTCGCCCTCTGTTTCAGCCCCTCTGTTTCAGCCCCACTGTGTCAGCCCCTCTGTTTCAGCCCCTCTATTTCTCGCCCTCTGTTTCAGCCCCTCTGTTTCAGCCCCACTGTGTCAGCCCCTCTGTTTCTCGCCCTCTGTTTCAGCCCCTCTGTTTCAGCCCCTCTGATTCAGCCCCTCTGTTTCTCGCCCTCTGTTTCAGCCCCTCTGTTTCGGCCCCTCTGTTTCTCGCCCTCTGTTTCAGCCCCTCTGTTTCAGCCCCTCTGTTTCTTGCCCTCTGTTTCAGCCCCTCTGTTTTTCGCCCTCTGTTTCAGCCCCCCTGTTTCTCGCCCTCTGTTTCATCCCCTCTGTTTCTCGCCCTCTGTTTCAGTCCCTCTGTTTCGCGCTCTCTGTTCCAGCCCCTCTGTTTCAGTCCCTCTGTTTCTCGCCCTCTGTTTCTGCACGTCTGTTTCTCGCCCTCTGTTTCAGCCCCTCTGTTTCTCGCCCTCTGTTTCAGCCCCTCTGATTCAGCCCCTCTGTTTCAGCCCCTCTGAATCAGCCCATCTGATTCAGCCCCTCTGTTTCAGCCCCTGTGTTTCAGCCCCTCTATTTCATCCCCTCTGTTTCTCGCCCTCTGTTTCTCACCCTCTGCTTCTCGCCCTCTGTTTCAGCCCCTCTGTTTCTCGCCCTCTGTTTCTGCCCCTCTGTTTCTTGCCCGCTGTTTCAGCCCCTCTGTTTCTCGCCCTCTGTTTCAGCCTATCTGTTTCAGCCCCTCTGTTTCAGCCCCTCTGTTTCTCGCCCTCTGTTTCATCCCCTCTGTTTCTCGCCCTCTGTTTCAGCCCCTCTGTTTCAGCCCCTCTGTTTCAGTCCCTCTGTTTCTCGCCCTCTGTTTCTCGCCCTCTGTTTCAGCCCCTCTGTTTCTCGCCCTCTGTTTCAGTCCCTCTGTTTCTCGCCCTCTGTTTCAGCCCCTCTATTTTTCGCCCTCTGTTTCAGCCCCTCTGTTTCAGCCCCACTGTGTCAGCCCCTCTGTTTCAGCCCCTCTGTTTCTCGCCCTCTGTTTCAGCCCCTCTGTTTCTCGCCCTCTGTTTCAGCCTGTCTGTTTCAGCCCCTCTGCTTCTCGCCCTCTGATTCAGCCCCTCTGTTTCAGCCCCTCTGTTTCAGTCCCTCTGTTTCTCGCCCTCTGTTTCTCACCCTCTGTTTCAGCCCCTCTGTTTCTCGCCCTCTGTTTCAGTCCCTCTGTTTCTCGCCCTCTGTTTCAGCCCCTCTATTTCTCGCCCTCTGTTTCAGCCCCTCTGTTTCAGCCCCACTGTGTCAGCCCCTCTGTTTCAGACCCTCTGTTTCTCGCCCTCTGTTTCAGCCCCTCTGTGTCTCGCTCTCTGTTTCAGCCCCTCTGTTTCTCGTCCTCTGTTTCAGCCCCTCTGTTTCAGCCCCTCTGTTTCAGTCCCTCTGTTTCTCGCCCTCTGTTTCTCGCCCTCTGTTTCAGCCCCTCTGTTTCAGTCCCTCTGTTTCTCGCCCTCTGTTTCTCGCCCTCTGTTTCAGCCCCTCTGTTTCTCGCCCTCTGTTTCAGCCTGTCTGTTTCAGCCCCTCTGTTTCAGCCCCTCTGCTTCAGTCACTCTGTTTCTCGCCCTCTGTTTCTCACCCTCTGTTTCAGCCCCTCTGTTTCTCGACCTCTGTTTCAGTCCCTCTGTTTCTCGCCCTCTGTTTCAGCCCCTCTGTTTCTCGACCTCTGTTTCAGTCCCTCTGTTTCTCACCCTCTGTTTCAGCCCCTCTGTTTCTCGACCTCTGTTTCAGTCCCTCTGTTTCTCGCACTCTGTTTCAGCCCATCTGTTTCAGCCCCACTGTGTCAGCCCCTCTGTTTCAGACCCTCTGTTTCTCGCCCTCTGTTTCAGCCCCTCTGTTTCTCGCCCTCTGTTTCAGCCCCTCTGTTTCTCGTCCTCTGTTTCAGCCCCTCTGTTTCAGCCCCTCTGTTTCAGTCCCTCTGTTTCTCGCCCTCTGTTTCTCGCCCTCTGTTTCAGCCCCTCTGTTTCTCGCCCTCTGTTTCAGCCCCTCTGTTTCAGCCCCTCTGTTTCTCGCCCTCTGTTTCATCCCCTCTGTTTCTCGCCCTCTGTTTCAGTCCCTCTGTTTCGCGCTCTCTGTTCCAGCCCCTCTGTTTCAGTCCCTCTGTTTCTCGCCCTCTGTTTCTGCACGTCTGTTTCTCGCCCTCTGTTTCAGCCCCTCTGTTTCTCGCCCTCTGTTTCAGCCCCTCTGATTCAGCCCCTCTGTTTCAGCCCCTCTGAATCAGCCCATCTGATTCAGCCCCTCTGTTTCAGCCCCTGTGTTTCAGCCCCTCTATTTCATCCCCTCTGTTTCTCGCCCTCTGTTTCTCACCCTCTGCTTCTCGCCCTCTGTTTCAGCCCCTCTGTTTCTCGCCCTCTGTTTCAGCCCCTCTGTTTCTTGCCCGCTGTTTCAGCCCCTCTGTTTCTCGCCCTCTGTTTCAGCCTATCTGTTTCAGCCCCTCTGTTTCAGCCCCTCTGTTTCTCGCCCTCTGTTTCATCCCCTCTGTTTCTCGCCCTCTGTTTCAGCCCCTCTGTTTCAGCCCCTCTGTTTCAGTCCCTCTGTTTCTCGCCCTCTGTTTCTCGCCCTCTGTTTCAGCCCCTCTGTTTCTCGCCCTCTGTTTCAGTCCCTCTGTTTCTCGCCCACTGTTTCAGCCCCTCTATTTTTCGCCCTCTGTTTCAGCCCCTCTGTTTCAGCCCCACTGTGTCAGCCCCTCTGTTTCAGCCCCTCTGTTTCTCGCCCTCTGTTTCAGCCCCTCTGTTTCTCGCCCTCTGTTTCAGCCTGTCTGTTTCAGCCCCTCTGTTTCTCGCCCTCTGATTCAGCCCCTCTGTTTCAGCCCCTCTGTTTCAGTCCCTCTGTTTCTCGCCCTCTGTTTCTCACCCTCTGTTTCAGCCCCTCTGTTTCTCGCCCTCTGTTTCAGTCCCTCTGTTTCTCGCCCTCTGTTTCAGCCCCTCTATTTCTTGCCCTCTGTTTCAGCCCCTCTGTTTCAGCCCCACTGTGTCAGCCCCTCTGTTTCAGACCCTCTGTTTCTCGCCCTCTGTTTCAGCCCCTCTGTGTCTCGCTCTCTGTTTCAGCCCCTCTGTTTCTCGTCCTCTGTTTCAGCCCCTCTGTTTCAGCCCCTCTGTTTCAGTCCCTCTGTTTCTCGCCCTCTGTTTCTCGCCCTCTGTTTCAGCCCCTCTGTTTCAGTCCCTCTGTTTCTCGCCCTCTGTTTCTCGCCCTCTGTTTCAGCCCCTCTGTTTCTCGCCCTCTGTTTCAGCCTGTCTGTTTCAGCCCCTCTGTTTCAGCCCCTCTGCTTCAGTCACTCTGTTTCTCGCCCTCTGTTTCTCACCCTCTGTTTCAGCCCCTCTGTTTCTCGACCTCTGTTTCAGTCCCTCTGTTTCTCGCCCTCTGTTTCAGCCTCTCTATTTCTCGCACTCTGTTTCAGCCCATCTGTTTCAGCCCCACTGTGTCAGCCCCTCTGTTTCAGACCCTCTGTTTCTCGCCCTCTGTTTCAGCCCCTCTGTTTCTCGCCCTCTGTTTCAGCCCCTCTGTTTCTCGTCCTCTGTTTCAGCCCCTCTGTTTCAGCCCCTCTGTTTCAGTCCCTCTGTTTCTCGCCCTCTGTTTCAGCCCCTCTGTTTCTCGCCCTCTGTTTCAGCCCCTCTGTTTCTCGCCCTCTGTTTCAGCCCCTCTGTTTCAGCCCCTCTGTTTCAGACCCTCCGTTTCTCGCCCTCTGTTTCAGCCCCTCTGTTTCTCGCCCTCTGTTACAGCCCCTCTGTTTCTCACCCTCTGTTTCAGTCCCTCTGTTTCGCACTCTCTGTTTCAGCCCCTCTGTTTCAGTCCCTCTGTTTCTCGCCCTCTGTTTCTGCCCGTCTGTTTCTCGCCCTCTGTTTCAGCCCCTCTGTTTCTCGCCCTCTGTTTCAGCCCCTCTGTTTCTCGCCCTCTGTTTCAGCCCCTCTGTTTCAGCCCCTCTGTTTCTTGCCCTCTGTTTCAGCCCCTCTGTTTCTCGCCCTCTGTTTCAGCCCCTCTGTTTCTCGCCCTCTGTTTCAGCCCCTCTGTTTCTCACCCTCTGTTTCAGTCCCTCTGTTTCGCGCTCTCTGTTTCAGCCCCTCTGTTTCAGTCCCTCTGTTTCTTGCCCTCTGTTTCTGCCCGTCTGTTTCTCACCCTCTGTTTCAGCCCCTCTGTTTCTCGCCCTCTGTTTCAGCCCCTCTGTTTCTCGCCCTCTGTTTCAGACCCTCTGATTCAGCCCCTCTGTTTCAGCCCCTCTGAATCAGCCCCTCTGATTCAGCCCCTCTGTTTCTGCCCCTCTGTTTCAGCCCCTCTGTTTCTCGCCCTCTGTTTCTGCCCCTCTGTTTCAGCCCCACTGTGTCAGCCCCTCTGTTTCAGCCCCTCTGTTTCAGCCCCTCTGTTTCAGCCCCACTGTGTCAGCCCCTCTGTTTCTCGCCCTCTGTTTCAGCCCCTCTGTTTCAGCCCCTCTGATTCAGCCCCTCTGTTTCTCGCCCTCTGTTTCAGCCCCTCTGTTTCGGCCCCTCTGTTTCTCGCCCTCTGTTTCAGCCCCTCTGTTTCAGCCCCTCTGTTTCTTGCCCTCTGTTTCAGCCCCTCTGTTTCTCGCCCTCTGTTTCAGACCCTCTGATTCAGCCCCTCTGATTCAGCCCCTCTGTTTCAGCCCCTCTGTTTCAGCCCCTCTGTTTCAGCCCCACTGTGTCAGCCCCTCTGTTTCTCGCCCTCTGTTTCAGCCCCTCTGTTTCAGCCCCTCTGATTCAGCCCCTCTGTTTCTCGCCCTCTGTTTCAGCCCCTCTGTTTCGGCCCCTCTGTTTCTCGCCCTCTGTTTCAGCCCCTCTGTTTCAGCCCCTCTGTTTCTTGCCCTCTGTTTCAGCCCCTCTGTTTCTCGCCCTCTGTTTCAGCCCCTCTGTTTCTCGCCCTCTGTTTCAGCCCCTCTGTTTCTCGCCCTCTGTTTCAGTCCCTCTGTTTCGCGCTCTCTGTTCCAGCCCCTCTGTTTCAGTCCCTCTGTTTCTCGCCCTCTGTTTCTGCACGTCTGTTTCTCGCCCTCTGTTTCAGCCCCTCTGTTTCAGCCCCTCTGATTCAGCCCCTCTGTTTCAGCCCCTCTGAATCAGCCCATCTGATTCAGCCCCTCTGTTTCAGCCCCTGTGTTTCAGCCCCTCTATTTCATCCCCTCTGTTTCTCGCCCTCTGTTTCTCACCCTCTGCTTCTCGCCCTCTGTTTCAGCCCCTCTGTTTCTCGCCCTCTGTTTCAGCCCCTCTGTTTCTTGCCCGCTGTTTCAGCCCCTCTGTTTCTCGCCCTCTGTTTCAGCCTATCTGTTTCAGCCCCTCTGTTTCAGCCCCTCTGTTTCTCGCCCTCTGTTTCATCCCCTCTGTTTCTCGCCCTCTGTTTCAGCCCCTCTGTTTCATCCCCTCTGTTTCAGTCCCTCTGTTTCTCGCCCTCTGTTTCTCGCCCTCTGTTTCAGCCCCTCTGTTTCTCGCCCTCTGTTTCAGTCCCTCTGTTTCCCGCCCTCTGTTTCAGCCCCTCTATTTTTCGCCCTCTGTTTCAGCCCCTCTGTTTCAGCCCCACTGTGTCAGCCCCTCTGTTTCAGCCCCTCTGTTTCTCGCCCTCTGTTTCAGCCCCTCTGTTTCTCGCCCTCTGTTTCAGCCTGTCTGTTTCAGCCCCTCTGTTTCTCGCCCTCTGATTCAGCCCCTCTGTTTCAGCCCCTCTGTTTCAGTCCCTCTGTTTCTCGCCCTCTGTTTCTCACCCTCTGTTTCAGCCCCTCTGTTTCTCGCCCTCTGTTTCAGTCCCTCTGTTTCTCGCCCTCTGTTTCAGCCCCTCTATTTCTCGCCCTCTGTTTCAGCCCCTCTGTTGCAGCCCCACTGTGTCAGCCCCTCTGTTTCAGCCCCTCTGTTTCTCGCCCTCTGCTTCAGCCCCTCTGTTTCTCGCCCTCTGTTTCAGCCTGTCTGTTTCAGCCCCTCTGTTTCAGCCCCTCTGTTTCAGCCCCTCTGCTTCAGTCACTCTGTTTCGCGCCCTCTGTTTCTCACCCTCTGTTTCAGCCCCTCTGTTTCTTGACCTCTGTTTCAGTCCCTCTGTTTCTCGCCCTCTGTTTCAGCCTCTCTATTTCTCGCACTCTGTTTCAGCCCATCTGTTTCAGCACCACTGTGTCAGCCCCTCTGTTTCAGACCCTCTGTTTCTCGCCCTCTGTTTCAGCCCCTCTGTTTCTCGCCCTCTGTTTCAGCCCCTCTGTTTCAGCCCTTCTGTTTCAGCCACTCGGTTTCAGCCCCTCTGTTTCTTGCCCTCTGTTTCAGCCCCTCTGTTTCTCGCCCTCTGTTTCAGCCCCTCTGTTTCTCGCCCGCTGTTTCAGCCCCTCTGTTTCGCACTCTCTGTTTCCGCCCCTCTGTTTCAGCCCCTCTGTTTCTCGCCCTCTGTTTCAGCCCCTCTGTTTCTCGCCCTCTGTTTCAGCCCCTCTGATTCAGCCCCTCTGTTTCAGCCCCTCTGAATCAGCCCATCTGATTCAGCCCCTCTGTTTCAGCCCCTGTGTTTCAGCCCCTCTATTTCATCCCCTCTGTTTCTCGCCCTCTGTTTCTCACCTTCTGCTTCTCGCCCTCTGTTTCAGCCCCTCTGTTTCTCGCCCTCTGTTTCAGCCCCTCTGTTTCTTGCCCGCTGTTTCAGCCCCTCTGTTTCTCGCCCTCTGTTTCAGCCTATCTGTTTCAGCCCCTCTGTTTCAGCCCCTCTGTTTCTCGCCCTCTGTTTCATCCCCTCTGTTTCTCGCCCTCTGTTTCAGCCCCTCTGTTTCAGCCCCTCTGTTTCAGTCCCTCTGTTTCTCGCGCTCTGTTTCTCGCCCTCTGTTTCAGTCCCTCTGTTTCTCGCCCTCTGTTTCAGCCCCTCTATTTTTCGCCCTCTGTTTCAGCCCCTCTGTTTCAGCCCCACTGTGTCAGCCCCTCTGTTTCAGCCCCTCTGTTTCTCGCCCTCTGTTTCAGCCCCTCTGTTTCTCGCCCTCTTTTCAGCCTGTCTGTTTCAGCCCCTCTGTTTCTCGCCCTCTGATTCAGCCCCTCTGTTTCAGCCCCTCTGTTTCAGTCCCTCTGTTTCTCGCCATCTGTTTCTCACCCTCTGTTTCAGCCCCTCTGTTTCTCGCCCTCTGTTTCAGTCCCTCTGTTTCTCGCCCTCTGTTTCAGCCCCTCTGTTGCAGCCCCACTGTGTCAGCCCCTCTGTTTCAGACCCTCTGTTTCTCGCCCTCTGTTTCAGCCCCTCTGTTTCTCGCCCTCTGTTTCAGCCCCTCTGTTTCTCGTCCTCTGTTTCAGCCCCTCTGTTTCAGCCCCTCTGTTTCAGTCCCTCTGTTTCTCGCCCTCTGTTTCTCGCCCTCTGTTTCAGCCCCTCTGTTTCTCGCCCTCTGTTTCAGCCCCTGTTTCTCGCCCTCTGTTTCAGCCCCTCTGTTTCAGCCCCTCTGTTTCAGCCCCTCCGTTTCTCGCCCTCTGTTTCAGCCCCTCTGTTTCTCGCCCTCTGTTGCAGCCCCTCTGTATCTCACCCTCTGTTTCAGTCCCTCTGTTTCGCGCTCTCTGTTTCAGCCCCTCTGTTTCAGTCCCTCTGTTTCTCACCCTCTGTTTCTGCCCGTCTGTTTCTCGCCCAATGTTTCAGCCCCTCTGTTTCTCGCCCTCTGTTTCAGACCCTCTGATTCAGCCCCTCTGTTTCAGCCCCTCTGAATCAGCCCCTTTGATTCAGCCCCTCTGTTTCAGCCCCTCTGTTTCTCGCCCTCTGTTTCTGCCCCTCTGTTTCAGCCCCACTGTGTCAGCCCCTCTGTTTCAGCCCCTCTATTTCTCGCCCTCTGTTTCAGCCCCTCTGTTTCCGCCCCACTGTGTCAGCCCCTCTGTTTCAGCCCCTCTGTTTCTCACCCTCTGTTTCAGCCCCTCTGTTTCTCGCCCTCTGTTTCTCGCCCTCTGTTTCAGCCCCTCTGATTCAGCCCCTCTGTTTCAGCACCTCTGAATCAGCCCCTCTGATTCAGCCCCTCTGTTTCAGCCCCTCTGTTTCTCACCCTCTGTTTCAGCCGCTCTGTTTCAGCCCCTCTGTTTCTCGCCCTCTGTTTCAGACCCTCTGATTCAGCCCCTCTGTTTCTCGCCCTCTGTTTCAGCCCCTCTGTTTCTCGCCCTCTTTTTCAGCCCCTCTGTTTCTTGCCCTCTGTTTCAGCCCCTCTGTTTCAGCCCCTCTGTTTCAGCCCCTCTGTTTCTCGCCCTCTGTTTCAGCCCCTCTGTTTCTTACCCTCTGTTTCAGCCCCTCTGTTTCTCCCCCTCTGTTTCAGCCCCTCTATTTCTCGCCCTTTGTTTCAGCCCCTCTGTTTCAGCCCCACTGTGTCAGCCCCTCTGTTTCAGCCACTCTGTTTCTCGCCCTCTGTTTGAGCCCCTCTGTTTCAGCCCCTCTGTTTCAGTCCCTCTGTTTCTCGCCCTCTGTTTCTCGCCCTCTGTTTCAGCCCCTCTGTTTCTCGCCCTCTGTTTCAGCCCCTCTGTTTCTCGCCCTCTGTTTTAGCCCCTCTGTTTCAGCCCCTCTGTTTCAGCCCCTCTGTTTCTCGCCCTCTGATTCAGCCCCTCTGTTTCAGCCCCTCTGCTTCAGTCACTCTGTTTCTCGCCCTCTGTTTCTCACCCTCTGTTTCAGCCCCTCTGTTTCTCGACATCTGTTTCAGTCCCTCTGTTTCTCGCCCTCTGTTTCAGCCTCTCTATTTCTCGCACTCTGTTTCAGCCCATCTTTTTCAGCCCCACTGTGTCAGCCCCTCTGTTTCAGACCCTCTGTTTCTCGCCCTCTGTTTCAGCCCCTCTGTTTCTCGTCCTCTGTTTCAGCCCCTCTGTTTCAGCCCCTCTGTTTCAGTCCCTCTGTTTCTCGCCCTCTGTTTCTCGCCCTCTGTTTCAGCCCCTCTGTTTCTCGCCCTCTGTTTCAGCCCCTCTGTTTCTCGCCCTCTGTTTCAGCCCCTCTGTTTCAGCCCCTCTGTTTCAGCCCCTCCGTTTCTCGCCCTCTGTTTCAGCCCCTCTGTTTCTCGCCCTCTGTTTCAGCCCCTCTGTTTCTCGCCCTCTGTTTCAGCCTATCTGTTTCAGCCCCTCTGTTTCAGCCCCTCTGTTTCTCGCCCTCTGTTTCATCCCCTCTGTTTCTCGCCCTCTGTTTCTCGCCCTCTGTTTCAGCCCCTCTGTTTCTCGCCCTCTGTTTCAGTCCCTCTGTTTCTCGCCCTCTGTTTCAGCCCCTCTATTTTTCGCCCTCTGTTTCAGCCCCTCTGTTTCAGCCCCACTGTGTCAGCCCCTCTGTTTCAGCCCCTCTGTTTCTCGCCCTCTGTTTCAGCCCCTCTGTTTCTCGCCCTCTGTTTCAGCCTGTCTGTTTCAGCCCCTCTGTTTCTCGCCCTCTGATTCAGCCCCTCTGTTTCAGCCCCTCTGTTTCAGTCCCTCTGTTTCTCGCCATCTGTTTCTCACCCTCTGTTCAGCCCCTCTGTTTCTCGCCCTCTGTTTCAGTCCCTCTGTTTCTCGCCCTCTGTTTCAGCCCCTCTATTTCTCGCCCTCTGTTTCAGCCCCTCTGTTGCAGCCCCACTGTGTCAGCCCCTCTGTTTCAGACCCTCTGTTTCTCGCCCTCTGTTTCAGTCCCTCTGTTTCTCGCCCTCTGTTTCTCGCCCTCTGTTTCAGCCCCTCTGTTTCTCGCCCTCTGTTTCAGCCCCTGTTTCTCGCCCTCTGTTTCAGCCCCTCTGTTTCAGCCCCTCTGTTTCAGCCCCTCCGTTTCTCGCCCTCTGTTTCAGCCCCTCTGTTTCTCGCCCTCTGTTACAGCCCCTCTGTATCTCACCCTCTGTTTCAGTCCCTCTGTTTCGCGCTCTCTGTTTCAGCCCCTCTGTTTCAGTCCCTCTCTTTCTCACCCTCTGTTTCTGCCCGTCTGTTTCTCGCCCAATGTTTCAGCCCCTCTGTTTCTCGCCCTCTGTTTCAGCCCCTCTGTTTCTCGCCCTCTGTTTCAGACCCTCTGATTCAGCCCCTCTGTTTCAGCCCCTCTGAATCAGCCCCTTTGATTCAGCCCCTCTGTTTCAGCCCCTCTGTTTCAGCCCCTCTGTTTCTCGCCCTCTGTTTCTGCCCCTCTGTTTCAGCCCCACTGTGTCAGCCCCTCTGTTTCAGCCCCTCTATTTCTCGCCCTCTGTTTCAGCCCCTCTGTTTCAGCCCCACTGTGTCAGCCCCTCTGTTTCAGCCCCTCTGTTTCTCACCCTCTGTTTCAGCCCCTCTGTTTCTCGCCCTCTGTTTCTCGCCCTCTGTTTCAGCCCCTCTGATTCAGCCCCTCTGTTTCAGCACCTCTGAATCAGCCCCTCTGATTCAGCCCCTCTGTTTCAGCCCCTCTGTTTCTCACCCTCTGTTTCAGCCGCTCTGTTTCAGCCCCTCTGTTTCTCGCCCTCTGTTTCAGACCCTCTGATTCAGCCCCTCTGTTTCTCGCCCTCTTTTTCAGCCCCTCTGTTTCTTGCCCTCTGTTTCAGCCCCTCTGTTTCAGCCCCTCTGTTTCAGCCCCTCTGTTTCTCGCCCTCTGTTTCAGCCCCTCTGTTTCTCACCCTCTGTTTCAGCCCCTCTGTTTCTCCCCCTCTGTTTCAGCCCCTCTATTTCTCGCCCTCTGTTTCAGCCCCTCTGTTTCAGCCCCACTGTGTCAGCCCCTCTGTTTCAGCCACTCTGTTTCTCGCCCTCTGTTTGAGCCCCTCTGTTTCAGCCCCTCTGTTTCAGTCCCTCTGTTTCTCGCCCTCTGTTTCTCGCCCTCTGTTTCAGCCCCTCTGTTTCTCGCCCTCTGTTTCAGCCCCTCTGTTTCTCGCCCTCTGTTTTAGCCCCTCTGTTTCAGCCCCTCTGTTTCAGCCCCTCTGTTTCCCGCCCTCTGTTTCAGCCCCTCTGTTTCTTGACCTCTGTTTCAGCTCCTCTGTTTCTCGCCCTCTGTTTCAGCCTCTCTGTTTCAGCCCCTCTGCTTCAGTCACTCTGTTTCTCGCCCTCTGTTTCTCACCCTCTGTTTCAGCCCCTCTGTTTCTCGACCTCTGTTTCAGTCCCTCTGTTTCTCGCCCTGTGTTTCAGCCTCTCTATTTCTCGCACTCTGTTTCAGCCCATCTTTTTCAGCCCCACTGTGTCAGCCCCTCTGTTTCAGACCCTCTGTTTCTCGCCCTCTGTTTCAGCCCCTCTGTTTCTCGCCCTCTGTTTCAGCCCCTCTGTTTCTCGTCCTCTGTTTCAGCCCCTCTGTTTCAGCCCCTCTGTTTCAGTCCCTCTGTTTCTCGCCCTCTGTTTCTCGCCCTCTGTTTCAGCCCCTCTGTTTCTCGCCCTCTGTTTCAGCCCCTCTGTTTCTCGCCCTCTGTTTCAGGCCCTCTGTTTCAGCCCCTCTGTTTCAGCCCCTCCGTTTCTCGCCCTCTGTTTCAGCCCCTCTGTTTCTCGCCCTCTGTTACAGCCCCTCTGTTTCTCACCCTCTGTTTCAGTCCCTCTAATTCGCGCTCTCTGTTTCAGCCCCTCTGTTTCAGTCCCTCTGTTTCTCGCCCTCTGTTTCTGCCCGTCTGTTTCTCGCCCTCTGTTTCAGCCCCTCTGTTTCTCGCCCTCTGTTTCAGCCCCTCTGTTTCTCGCCCTCTGTTTCAGCCCCTCTGTTTCACCCACTCTGTTTCTTGCCCTCTGTTTCAGCCCCTCTGTTTCTCGCCCTCTGTTTCAGCCCCTCTGTTTCTCACCCTCTGTTTCAGTCCCTCTGTTTCGCGCTCTCTGTTTCAGCCCCTCTGTTTCAGTCCCTCTGTTTCTTGCCCTCTGTTTCTGCCCGTCTGTTTCTCACCCTCTGTTTCAGCCCCTCTGTTTCTCGCCCTCTGTTTCAGCCCCTCTGTTTCTCGCCCTCTGTTTCAGCCCCTCTGTTTCAGCCCCTCTGATTCAGCCCCTCTGTTTCTCGCCCACTGTTTCAGCCCCTCTGTTTCGGCCCCTCTGTTTCTGCCCCTCTGTTTCAGCCCCTCTGTTTCAGCCCCTCTGTTTCTTGCCCTCTGTTTCAGCCCCTCTGTTTCTCGCCCACTGTTTCAGCCCCTCTGTTTCTCGCCCTCTGTTTCAGTCCCTCTGTTTCGCGCTCTCTGTTCCAGCCCCTCTGTTTCAGTCCCTCTGTTTCTCGCCCTCTGTTTCTGCACGTCTGTTTCTCGCCCTCTGTTTCAGCCCCTCTGTTTCTCGCCCTCTGTTTCAGCCCCTCTGATTCAGCCCCTCTGTTTCAGCCCCTCTGAATCAGCCCATCTGATTCAGCCCCTCTGTTTCAGCCCCTGTGTTTCAGCCCCTCTATTTCATCCCCTCTGTTTCTCGCCCTCTGTTTCTCACCCTCTGCTTCTCGCCCTCTGTTTCAGCCCCTCTGTTTCTCGCCCTCTGTTTCAGCCCCTCTGTTTCTTGCCCGCTGTTTCAGCCCCTCTGTTTCTCGCCCTCTGTTTCAGCCTATCTGTTTCAGCCCCTCTGTTTCAGCCCCTCTGTTTCTCGCCCTCTGTTTCATCCCCTCTGTTTCTCGCCCTCTGTTTCTCGCCCTCTGTTTCAGCCCCTCTGTTTCTCGCCCTCTGTTTCAGTCCCTCTGTTTCTCGCCCTCTGTTTCAGCCCCTCTATTTTTCGCCCTCTGTTTCAGCCCCTCTGTTTCAGCCCCACTGTGTCAGCCCCTCTGTTTCAGCCCCTCTGTTTCTCGCCCTCTGTTTCAGCCCCTCTGTTTCTCGCCCTCTGTTTCAGCCTGTCTGTTTCAGCCCCTCTGTTTCTCGCCCTCTGATTCAGCCCCTCTGTTTCAGCCCCTCTGTTTCAGTCCCTCTGTTTCTCGCCATCTGTTTCTCACCCTCTGTTCAGCCCCTCTGTTTCTCGCCCTCTGTTTCAGTCCCTCTGTTTCTCGCCCTCTGTTTCAGCCCCTCTATTTCTCGCCCTCTGTTTCAGCCCCTCTGTTGCAGCCCCACTGTGTCAGCCCCTCTGTTTCAGACCCTCTGTTTCTCGCCCTCTGTTTCAGTCCCTCTGTTTCTCGCCCTCTGTTTCTCGCCCTCTGTTTCAGCCCCTCTGTTTCTCGCCCTCTGTTTCAGCCCCTGTTTCTCGCCCTCTGTTTCAGCCCCTCTGTTTCAGCCCCTCTGTTTCAGCCCCTCCGTTTCTCGCCCTCTGTTTCAGCCCCTCTGTTTCTCGCCCTCTGTTACAGCCCCTCTGTATCTCACCCTCTGTTTCAGTCCCTCTGTTTCGCGCTCTCTGTTTCAGCCCCTCTGTTTCAGTCCCTCTCTTTCTCACCCTCTGTTTCTGCCCGTCTGTTTCTCGCCCAATGTTTCAGCCCCTCTGTTTCTCGCCCTCTGTTTCAGCCCCTCTGTTTCTCGCCCTCTGTTTCAGACCCTCTGATTCAGCCCCTCTGTTTCAGCCCCTCTGAATCAGCCCCTTTGATTCAGCCCCTCTGTTTCAGCCCCTCTGTTTCAGCCCCTCTGTTTCTCGCCCTCTGTTTCTGCCCCTCTGTTTCAGCCCCACTGTGTCAGCCCCTCTGTTTCAGCCCCTCTATTTCTCGCCCTCTGTTTCAGCCCCTCTGTTTCAGCCCCACTGTGTCAGCCCCTCTGTTTCAGCCCCTCTGTTTCTCACCCTCTGTTTCAGCCCCTCTGTTTCTCGCCCTCTGTTTCTCGCCCTCTGTTTCAGCCCCTCTGATTCAGCCCCTCTGTTTCAGCACCTCTGAATCAGCCCCTCTGATTCAGCCCCTCTGTTTCAGCCCCTCTGTTTCTCACCCTCTGTTTCAGCCGCTCTGTTTCAGCCCCTCTGTTTCTCGCCCTCTGTTTCAGACCCTCTGATTCAGCCCCTCTGTTTCTCGCCCTCTTTTTCAGCCCCTCTGTTTCTTGCCCTCTGTTTCAGCCCCTCTGTTTCAGCCCCTCTGTTTCAGCCCCTCTGTTTCTCGCCCTCTGTTTCAGCCCCTCTGTTTCTCACCCTCTGTTTCAGCCCCTCTGTTTCTCCCCCTCTGTTTCAGCCCCTCTATTTCTCGCCCTCTGTTTCAGCCCCTCTGTTTCAGCCCCACTGTGTCAGCCCCTCTGTTTCAGCCACTCTGTTTCTCGCCCTCTGTTTGAGCCCCTCTGTTTCAGCCCCTCTGTTTCAGTCCCTCTGTTTCTCGCCCTCTGTTTCTCGCCCTCTGTTTCAGCCCCTCTGTTTCTCGCCCTCTGTTTCAGCCCCTCTGTTTCTCGCCCTCTGTTTTAGCCCCTCTGTTTCAGCCCCTCTGTTTCAGCCCCTCTGTTTCCCGCCCTCTGTTTCAGCCCCTCTGTTTCTTGACCTCTGTTTCAGCTCCTCTGTTTCTCGCCCTCTGTTTCAGCCTCTCTGTTTCAGCCCCTCTGCTTCAGTCACTCTGTTTCTCGCCCTCTGTTTCTCACCCTCTGTTTCAGCCCCTCTGTTTCTCGACCTCTGTTTCAGTCCCTCTGTTTCTCGCCCTGTGTTTCAGCCTCTCTATTTCTCGCACTCTGTTTCAGCCCATCTTTTTCAGCCCCACTGTGTCAGCCCCTCTGTTTCAGACCCTCTGTTTCTCGCCCTCTGTTTCAGCCCCTCTGTTTCTCGCCCTCTGTTTCAGCCCCTCTGTTTCTCGTCCTCTGTTTCAGCCCCTCTGTTTCAGCCCCTCTGTTTCAGTCCCTCTGTTTCTCGCCCTCTGTTTCTCGCCCTCTGTTTCAGCCCCTCTGTTTCTCGCCCTCTGTTTCAGCCCCTCTGTTTCTCGCCCTCTGTTTCAGGCCCTCTGTTTCAGCCCCTCTGTTTCAGCCCCTCCGTTTCTCGCCCTCTGTTTCAGCCCCTCTGTTTCTCGCCCTCTGTTACAGCCCCTCTGTTTCTCACCCTCTGTTTCAGTCCCTCTAATTCGCGCTCTCTGTTTCAGCCCCTCTGTTTCAGTCCCTCTGTTTCTCGCCCTCTGTTTCTGCCCGTCTGTTTCTCGCCCTCTGTTTCAGCCCCTCTGTTTCTCGCCCTCTGTTTCAGCCCCTCTGTTTCTCGCCCTCTGTTTCAGCCCCTCTGTTTCACCCACTCTGTTTCTTGCCCTCTGTTTCAGCCCCTCTGTTTCTCGCCCTCTGTTTCAGCCCCTCTGTTTCTCACCCTCTGTTTCAGTCCCTCTGTTTCGCGCTCTCTGTTTCAGCCCCTCTGTTTCAGTCCCTCTGTTTCTTGCCCTCTGTTTCTGCCCGTCTGTTTCTCACCCTCTGTTTCAGCCCCTCTGTTTCTCGCCCTCTGTTTCAGCCCCTCTGTTTCTCGCCCTCTGTTTCAGACCCTCTGATTCAGCCCCTCTGTTTCAGCCCCTCTGAATCAGCCCCTCTGATTCAGCCCCTCTGTTTCAGCCCCTCTGTTTCAGCCCCTCTGTTTCTCGCCCTCTGTTTCAGAACCTCTGTTTCAGCCCCACTGTGTCAGCCCCTCTGTTTCAGCCCCTCTATTTCTCGCCCTCTGTTTCAGCCCCTCTGTTTCAGCCCCACTGTGTCAGCCCCTCTGTTTCTTGCCCTCTGTTTCAGCCCCTCTGTTTCAGCCCCTCTGATTCAGCCCCTCTGTTTCTCGCCCACTGTTTCAGCCCCTCTGTTTCGGCCCCTCTGTTTCTCGCCCTCTGTTTCAGCCCCTCTGTTTCAGCCCCTCTGTTTCTTGCCCTCTGTTTCGGCCCCTCTGTTTCTCGCCCACTGTTTCAGCCCCTCTGTTTCTCGCCCTCTGTTTCAGCCCCTCTGTTTCTCGCCCTCTGTTTCAGTCCCTCTGTTTCGCGCTCTCTGTTCCAGCCCCTCTGTTTCAGTCCCTCTGTTTCTCGCCCTCTGTTTCTGCACGTCTGTTTCTCGCCCTCTGTTTCAGCCCCTCTGTTTCTCGCCCTCTGTTTCAGCCCCTCTGATTCAGCCCCTCTGTTTCAGCCCCTCTGAATCAGCCCATCTTATTCAGCCCCTCTGTTTCAGCCCCTGTGTTTCAGCCCCTCTATTTCATCCCCTCTGTTTCTCGCCCTCTGTTTCTCACCCTCTGCTTCTCGCCCTCTGTTTCAGCCCCTCCCTTTTTCGCCCTCTGTTTCAGCCCCTCTGTTTCTCACCCTCTGTTTCAGACCCTCTGTTTCAGCCCCTCTGTTTCTCACCCTCTGTTTCAGCCCCTCTGTTTCAGCCCCTCTGTTTCAGCCCCTCTGATTCTCGACCTCTGTTTCAGCCCCTCTGTTTCAGCCCCACTGTGTTAGCCCCTCTGTTTCAGCCCCTCTATTTATCGCCCTCTGTTTCAGCCCCTCTGTTTCAGCCCCACTGTGTCAGCCCCTCTCTTTCAGCCCCTCTGTTTCTCGCCCTCTGTTTCAGCCCCTCTGTTTCTCGCCCTCTGTTTCAGCCCCTCTGTTTCAGCCCCTCTGATTCAGCCCCTCTGTTTCTCGCCCACTGTTTCAGCCCCTCTGTTTCGGCCCCTCTGTTTCTGCCCCTCTGTTTCAGCCCCTCTGTTTCAGCCCCTCTGTTTCTTGCCCTCTGTTTCAGCCCCTCTGTTTCTCGCCCACTGTTTCAGCCCCTCTGTTTCTCGCCCTCTGTTTCAGTCCCTCTGTTTCGCGCTCTCTGTTCCAGCCCCTCTGTTTCAGTCCCTCTGTTTCTCGCCCTCTGTTTCTGCACGTCTGTTTCTCGCCCTCTGTTTCAGCCCCTCTGTTTCTCGCCCTCTGTTTCAGCCCCTCTGATTCAGCCCCTCTGTTTCAGCCCCTCTGAATCAGCCCATCTGATTCAGCCCCTCTATTTCATCCCCTCTGTTTCTCGCCCTCTGTTTCTCACCCTCTGCTTCTCGCCCTCTGTTTCAGCCCCTCTGTTTCTCGCCCTCTGTTTCAGCCCCTCTGTTTCTTGCCCGCTGTTTCAGCCCCTCTGTTTCTCGCCCTCTGTTTCAGCCTATCTGTTTCAGCCCCTCTGTTTCAGCCCCTCTGTTTCTCGCCCTCTGTTTCATCCCCTCTGTTTCTCGCCCTCTGTTTCTCGCCCTCTGTTTCAGCCCCTCTGTTTCTCGCCCTCTGTTTCAGTCCCTCTGTTTCTCGCCCTCTGTTTCAGCCCCTCTATTTTTCGCCCTCTGTTTCAGCCCCTCTGTTTCAGCCCCACTGTGTCAGCCCCTCTGTTTCAGCCCCTCTGTTTCTCGCCCTCTGTTTCAGCCCCTCTGTTTCTCGCCCTCTGTTTCAGCCTGTCTGTTTCAGCCCCTCTGTTTCTCGCCCTCTGATTCAGCCCCTCTGTTTCAGCCCCTCTGTTTCAGTCCCTCTGTTTCTCGCCATCTGTTTCTCACCCTCTGTTCAGCCCCTCTGTTTCTCGCCCTCTGTTTCAGTCCCTCTGTTTCTCGCCCTCTGTTTCAGCCCCTCTATTTCTCGCCCTCTGTTTCAGCCCCTCTGTTGCAGCCCCACTGTGTCAGCCCCTCTGTTTCAGACCCTCTGTTTCTCGCCCTCTGTTTCAGTCCCTCTGTTTCTCGCCCTCTGTTTCTCGCCCTCTGTTTCAGCCCCTCTGTTTCTCGCCCTCTGTTTCAGCCCCTGTTTCTCGCCCTCTGTTTCAGCCCCTCTGTTTCAGCCCCTCTGTTTCAGCCCCTCCGTTTCTCGCCCTCTGTTTCAGCCCCTCTGTTTCTCGCCCTCTGTTACAGCCCCTCTGTATCTCACCCTCTGTTTCAGTCCCTCTGTTTCGCGCTCTCTGTTTCAGCCCCTCTGTTTCAGTCCCTCTCTTTCTCACCCTCTGTTTCTGCCCGTCTGTTTCTCGCCCAATGTTTCAGCCCCTCTGTTTCTCGCCCTCTGTTTCAGCCCCTCTGTTTCTCGCCCTCTGTTTCAGACCCTCTGATTCAGCCCCTCTGTTTCAGCCCCTCTGAATCAGCCCCTTTGATTCAGCCCCTCTCTTTCAGCCCCTCTGTTTCAGCCCCTCTGTTTCTCGCCCTCTGTTTCTGCCCCTCTGTTTCAGCCCCACTGTGTCAGCCCCTCTGTTTCAGCCCCTCTATTTCTCGCCCTCTGTTTCAGCCCCTCTGTTTCAGCCCCACTGTGTCAGCCCCTCTGTTTCAGCCCCTCTGTTTCTCACCCTCTGTTTCAGCCCCTCTGTTTCTCGCCCTCTGTTTCTCGCCCTCTGTTTCAGCCCCTCTGATTCAGCCCCTCTGTTTCAGCACCTCTGAATCAGCCCCTCTGATTCAGCCCCTCTGTTTCAGCCCCTCTGTTTCTCACCCTCTGTTTCAGCCGCTCTGTTTCAGCCCCTCTGTTTCTCGCCCTCTGTTTCAGACCCTCTGATTCAGCCCCTCTGTTTCTCGCCCTCTTTTTCAGCCCCTCTGTTTCTTGCCCTCTGTTTCAGCCCCTCTGTTTCAGCCCCTCTGTTTCAGCCCCTCTGTTTCTCGCCCTCTGTTTCAGCCCCTCTGTTTCTCACCCTCTGTTTCAGCCCCTCTGTTTCTCCCCCTCTGTTTCAGCCCCTCTATTTCTCGCCCTCTGTTTCAGCCCCTCTGTTTCAGCCCCACTGTGTCAGCCCCTCTGTTTCAGCCACTCTGTTTCTCGCCCTCTGTTTGAGCCCCTCTGTTTCAGCCCCTCTGTTTCAGTCCCTCTGTTTCTCGCCCTCTGTTTCTCGCCCTCTGTTTCAGCCCCTCTGTTTCTCGCCCTCTGTTTCAGCCCCTCTGTTTCTCGCCCTCTGTTTTAGCCCCTCTGTTTCAGCCCCTCTGTTTCAGCCCCTCTGTTTCCCGCCCTCTGTTTCAGCCCCTCTGTTTCTTGACCTCTGTTTCAGCTCCTCTGTTTCTCGCCCTCTGTTTCAGCCTCTCTGTTTCAGCCCCTCTGCTTCAGTCACTCTGTTTCTCGCCCTCTGTTTCTCACCCTCTGTTTCAGCCCCTCTGTTTCTCGACCTCTGTTTCAGTCCCTCTGTTTCTCGCCCTGTGTTTCAGCCTCTCTATTTCTCGCACTCTGTTTCAGCCCATCTTTTTCAGCCCCACTGTGTCAGCCCCTCTGTTTCAGACCCTCTGTTTCTCGCCCTCTGTTTCAGCCCCTCTGTTTCTCGCCCTCTGTTTCAGCCCCTCTGTTTCTCGTCCTCTGTTTCAGCCCCTCTGTTTCAGCCCCTCTGTTTCAGTCCCTCTGTTTCTCGCCCTCTGTTTCTCGCCCTCTGTTTCAGCCCCTCTGTTTCTCGCCCTCTGTTTCAGCCCCTCTGTTTCTCGCCCTCTGTTTCAGGCCCTCTGTTTCAGCCCCTCTGTTTCAGCCCCTCCGTTTCTCGCCCTCTGTTTCAGCCCCTCTGTTTCTCGCCCTCTGTTACAGCCCCTCTGTTTCTCACCCTCTGTTTCAGTCCCTCTAATTCGCGCTCTCTGTTTCAGCCCCTCTGTTTCAGTCCCTCTGTTTCTCGCCCTCTGTTTCTGCCCGTCTGTTTCTCGCCCTCTGTTTCAGCCCCTCTGTTTCTCGCCCTCTGTTTCAGCCCCTCTGTTTCTCGCCCTCTGTTTCAGCCCCTCTGTTTCACCCACTCTGTTTCTTGCCCTCTGTTTCAGCCCCTCTGTTTCTCGCCCTCTGTTTCAGCCCCTCTGTTTCTCACCCTCTGTTTCAGTCCCTCTGTTTCGCGCTCTCTGTTTCAGCCCCTCTGTTTCAGTCCCTCTGTTTCTTGCCCTCTGTTTCTGCCCGTCTGTTTCTCACCCTCTGTTTCAGCCCCTCTGTTTCTCGCCCTCTGTTTCAGCCCCTCTGTTTCTCGCCCTCTGTTTCAGACCCTCTGATTCAGCCCCTCTGTTTCAGCCCCTCTGAATCAGCCCCTCTGATTCAGCCCCTCTGTTTCAGCCCCTCTGTTTCAGCCCCTCTGTTTCTCGCCCTCTGTTTCAGAACCTCTGTTTCAGCCCCACTGTGTCAGCCCCTCTGTTTCAGCCCCTCTATTTCTCGCCCTCTGTTTCAGCCCCTCTGTTTCAGCCCCACTGTGTCAGCCCCTCTGTTTCTTGCCCTCTGTTTCAGCCCCTCTGTTTCAGCCCCTCTGATTCAGCCCCTCTGTTTCTCGCCCACTGTTTCAGCCCCTCTGTTTCGGCCCCTCTGTTTCTCGCCCTCTGTTTCAGCCCCTCTGTTTCAGCCCCTCTGTTTCTTGCCCTCTGTTTCGGCCCCTCTGTTTCTCGCCCACTGTTTCAGCCCCTCTGTTTCTCGCCCTCTGTTTCAGCCCCTCTGTTTCTCGCCCTCTGTTTCAGTCCCTCTGTTTCGCGCTCTCTGTTCCAGCCCCTCTGTTTCAGTCCCTCTGTTTCTCGCCCTCTGTTTCTGCACGTCTGTTTCTCGCCCTCTGTTTCAGCCCCTCTGTTTCTCGCCCTCTGTTTCAGCCCCTCTGATTCAGCCCCTCTGTTTCAGCCCCTCTGAATCAGCCCATCTTATTCAGCCCCTCTGTTTCAGCCCCTGTGTTTCAGCCCCTCTATTTCATCCCCTCTGTTTCTCGCCCTCTGTTTCTCACCCTCTGCTTCTCGCCCTCTGTTTCAGCCCCTCCCTTTTTCGCCCTCTGTTTCAGCCCCTCTGTTTCTCACCCTCTGTTTCAGACCCTCTGTTTCAGCCCCTCTGTTTCTCACCCTCTGTTTCAGCCCCTCTGTTTCAGCCCCTCTGTTTCAGCCCCTCTGATTCTCGACCTCTGTTTCAGCCCCTCTGTTTCAGCCCCACTGTGTTAGCCCCTCTGTTTCAGCCCCTCTATTTATCGCCCTCTGTTTCAGCCCCTCTGTTTCAGCCCCACTGTGTCAGCCCCTCTCTTTCAGCCCCTCTGTTTCTCGCCCTCTGTTTCAGCCCCTCTGTTTCTCGCCCTCTGTTTCAGCCCCTCTGTTTCAGTCCCTCTGTTTCAGTCCCTATGTTTCTCGCCCTCTGTTTCTCGCCCTCTGTTTCAGCCCCTCTGTTTCTCGCCCTCTGTTTCAGCCCCTCTGTTTCTCGCCCTCTGTTTCAGCCCCTCTGTTTCAGCCCCTCTGTTTCAGCCCCTCTGTTTCTCGCCCTCTGTTTCAGCCCCTCTGTTTCTTGCCCGCTGTTTCAGCCCCTCTGTTTCTCGCCCTCTGTTTCAGCCTATCTGTTTCAGCCCCTCTGTTTCTTGCCCTCTGTTTCTCGCCCTCTGTTTCATCCCCTCTGTTTCTCGCCCTCTGTTTCAGCCCCACTGTTTCAGCCCCTCTGTTTCAGTCCCTCTGTTTCTCGCCCTCTGTTTCTCGCCCTCTGTTTCAGCCCCTCTGTTTCTCGCCCTCTGTTTCAGTCCCTCTGTTTCTCGCCCTCTGTTTCAGCCCCACTATTTTTCGCCCTCTGTTTCAGCCCCTCTGTTTCAGCCCCACTGTGTCAGCCCCTCTGATTCAGCCCCTCTGTTTCTCGCCCTCTGTTTCAGCCCCTCTGTTTCTCGCCCTCTGTTTCAGCCACTCTGTTTCAGCCCCTCTGTTTCAGCCCCTCTGTTTCAGCCCCTCTGTTTCTCGCCCTCTGTTTCAGCCCCTCTGTTTCAGTCCCTCTGTTTCAGTCCCTATGTTTCTCGCCCTCTGTTTCTCGCCCTCTGTTTCAGCCCCTCTGTTTCTCGCCCTCTGTTTCAGCCCCTCTGTTTCTCGCCCTCTGTTTCAGCCCCTCTGTTTCAGCCCCTCTGTTTCAGCCCCTCTGTTTCTCGCCCTCTGTTTCAGCCCCTCTGTTTCTTGCCCGCTGTTTCAGCCCCTCTGTTTCTCGCCCTCTGTTTCAGCCTATCTGTTTCAGCCCCTCTGTTTCTTGCCCTCTGTTTCTCGCCCTCTGTTTCATCCCCTCTGTTTCTCGCCCTCTGTTTCAGCCCCTCTGTTTCAGCCCCTCTGTTTCAGTCCCTCTGTTTCTCGCCCTCTGTTTCTCGCCCTCTGTTTCAGCCCCTCTGTTTCTCGCCCTCTGTTTCAGTCCCTCTGTTTCTCGCCCTCTGTTTCAGCCCCTCTATTTTTCGCCCTCTGTTTCAGCCCCTCTGTTTCAGCCCCACTGTGTCAGCCCCTCTGATTCAGCCCCTCTGTTTCTCGCCCTCTGTTTCAGCCCCTCTGTTTCTCGCCCTCTGTTTCAGCCACTCTGTTTCAGCCCCTCTGTTTCAGCCCCTCTGTTTCAGACCCTCAGTTTCTCGCCCTCTGTTTCAGCCCCACTGTTTCAGCCCCTCTGTTTCAGCCCCTCTGTTTCTCGCCCTCTGTTGCAGCCTCTCTGTTTCAGCCCCTCTGTTTCTCGCCCTCTGATTCAGGTCCTCTGTTTCAGCTCCTCTGTTTCAGTCCCTATGTTTCTCGCCCTCTGTTTCTCACCCTCTGTTTCAGCCCCTCTGTTTCTCGCCCTCTGTTTCAGCCCCACTGTTTCAGCCCCTCTGTTTCAGCCCCTCTGTTTCTCGCCCTCTGTTGCAGCCTCTCTGTTTCAGTCCCTCTGTTTCTCGCCCTCTGTTTCTCGCCCTCTGTTTCAGCCCCTCTGTTTCTCGCCCTCTGTTTCAGCCCCTGTTTCTCGCCCTCTGTTTCAGCCCCTCTGTTTCAGCCCCTCTGTTTCAGCCCCTCCGTTTCTCGCCCTCTGTTTCAGCCCCTCTGTTTCTCGCCCTCTGTTACAGCCCCTCTGTATCTCACCCTCTGTTTCAGTCCTCTGTTTCGCGCTCTCTGTTTCAGCCCCTCTGTTTCAGTCCCTCTGTTTCTCACCCTCTGTTTCTGCCCGTCTGTTTCTCGCCCAATGTTTCAGCCCCTCTGTTTCTCGCCCTCTATTTCAGCCCCTCTGTTTCTCGCCCTCTGTTTCAGAACCTCTGATTCAGCCCCTCTGTTTCAGCCCCTCTGAATCTGCCCCTTTGATTCAGCCCCTCTGTTTCAGCCCCTCTGTTTCAGCCCCTCTGTTTCTCGCCCTCTGTTTCTGCCCCTCTGTTTCAGCCCCACTGTGTCAGCCCCTCTGTTTCAGCCCCTCTATTTCTCGCCCTCTGTTTCAGCCCCTCTGTTTCAGCCCCACTGTGTCAGCCCCTCTGTTTCAGTCCCTCTGTTTCTCACCCTCTGTTTCAGCCCCTCTGTTTCTCGCCCTCTGTTTCAGCCCCTCTGTTTCTCGCCCTCTGTTTCAGCCCCTCTGTTTCAGCCCCTCTGTTTCAGTCCCTCTGTTTCTCGCCCTCTGTTTCTCGCCCTCTGTTTCAGCCCCTCTGTTTCTCGCCCTCTGTTTCAGCCCCTCTGTTTCTCGCCCTCTGTTTCAGCCCCTCTGTTTCAGCTCCTCTGTTTCAGCCCCTCTGTTTCAGCCCCTCTGTTTCTCGCCCTCTGTTTCAGCCCCTCTGTGTCTTGCCCTCTGTTTCAGCCCCTCTGTTTCTCGCCCTCTGTTTCAGCGTCTCTGTTTCAGCCCCTCTGTTTCAGCCTTTCTGTTTCTCGCCCTCTGTTTCTCGCCCTCTGTTTCAGCCCCTCTGTTTCAGCCCCTCTGTTTCAGTCCCTCTGTTTCTCGCCCTCTGTTTCTCGCCCTCTGTTTCAGCCCCTCTGTTTCTCGCCCTCTGTTTCAGTCCCTCTGTTTCTCGCCCTCTGTTTCAGCCCCTCTATTTCTCGCCCTCTGTTTCAGCCCCTCTGTTTCAGCCCCACTGTGTCAGCCCCTCTGTTTCAGACCCTCTGTTTCTCGCGCTCTGTTTCAGCCCCTCTGTTTCTCGCCCTCTGTTTCAGTCCCTCTGTTTCTCGCCCTCTGTTTCTCGCCCTCTGTTTCAGCCCCTCTGTTTCTCGCCCTCTGTTTCAGCCCCTCTGTTTCTCGCCCTCTGTTTCAGCCACTCTGTTTCAGCTCCTCTGTTTCAGCCCCTCTGTTTCAGCCCCTCTGTTTCAGCCCCTCTGTTTCTTGCCCTCTGTTTCAGCCCCTCTGTTTCTCGCCCTCTGTTTCAGCGTCTCTGTTTCAGCCCCTCTGTTTCTCGCCCTCTTTTTCAGCCCCTCTGTTTCTTGCCCTCTGTTTCAGCCCCTCTGTTTCTCACCCTCTGTTTCAGCCCCTCTGTTTCAGCCCCTCTGTTTCTCGCCCTCTGTTTCAGCCCCTCTGTTTCTCGCCCTCGGTTTCAGCCCTTCTGATTCAGCCCCTCTGTTTCTCGCCCTCTGTTTCTCGCCCTCTTTTTCAACCCCTCTGTTTCTTGCCCTCTGTTTCAGCCCCTCTGTTTCAGCCCCTTGGTTTCAGCCCCACTGTGTCAGCCCCACTGTTTCAGACCCTCTGTTTCAGCCCCACTGTGTCAGCCCCTCTGTTTCAGCCCCTCTGTTTCTCGCCCTCTGTTTCAGCCCCTCTGTTTCTCGCCCTCTGTTTCAGCCACTCTGTTTCAGCCCCTCTGTTTCAGCCCCTCTGTTTCAGCCCCTCTGTTTCTCGCCCTCTGTTTCAGCCCCACTGTTTCAGCCCCTCTGTTTCAGCCCCTCTGTTTCTCGCCCTCTGTTTCAGCCTGTCTGTTTCAGCCCCTCTGTTTCTCGCCCTCTGATTCAGCCCCTCTCATTCAGCCCCTCTGTTTCAGTCCCTCTGTTTCTCGCCCTCTGTTTCTCACCTTCTGTTTCAGCCCCTCTGTTTCTCGCCCTGTGTTTCAGTCCCTCTGTTTCTCGCCCTCTGTTTCAGCCCCTCTATTTCTCGCCCTCTGTTTCAGCCCCTCTGTTTCAGTCCCACTGTGTCAGCCCCTCTGTTTCAGACCCTCTGTTTCTCGCCCTCTGTTTCAGCCCCTCTGTTTCTCGCCCTCTGTTTCTCACCCTCTGTTTCTCGCCCTCTTTTTCAGCCCCTCTGTTTTTTGCCCTCTGTTTCAGCCCGTCTGTTTCAGCCCCTCTGTTTCAGCCCCTCTGTTTCTCGCCCTCTGTTTCAGCCCCTCTGTTTCTCGCCCTCTGTTTCAGCCCCTCTGTTTCAGCCCCTCTGTTTCAGCCCCTCCGTTTCTCGCCCTCTGTTTCAGCCCCTCTGTTTCTCGCCCTCTGTTACAGCCCCTCTGTATCTCACCCTCTGTTTCAGTCCCTCTGTTTCGCGCTCTCTGTTTCAGCCCCTCTGTTTCAGTCCCTCTGTTTCTCACCCTCTGTTTCTGCCCGTCTGTTTCTCGCCCAATGTTTCAGCCCCTCTGTTTCTCGCCCTCTGTTTCATCCCCTCTGTTTCTCGCCCTCTGTTTCAGACCCTCTGATTCAGCCCCTCTGTTTCAGCCCCTCTGAATCAGCCCCTTTGATTCAGCCCCTCTGTTTCAGCCCCTCTGTTTCAGCCCCTCTGTTTCTCTCCATCTGTTTCTGCCCCTCTGTTTCAGCCCCACTGTGTCAGCCCCTCTGTTTCAGCCCCTCTATTTCTCGCCCTCAGTTACAGCCCCTCTGTTTCAGCCCCACTGTGTCAGCCCCTCTGTTTCAGCCCCTCTGTTTCTCGCCCTCTGTTTCAGCCCCTCTGTTTCTCGCCCTCTGTTTCAGCCCCTGTGTTTCTCGCCCTCTGTTTCAGCCCCTCTATTTCAGCCCCTCTGTTTCAGTCCCTCTGTTTCTCGCCCTCTGTTTCTCGCCCTCTGTTTCAGCTCCTCTGTTTCAGCCCCTCTGTTTCAGCCCCTCTGTTTCTCGCCCTCTGTTTCAGCCCCTCTGTTTCTTGCCCTCTGTTTCAGCCCCTCTGTTTCTCGCCCTCTGTTTCAGCGTCTCTGTTTCAGCCCCTCTGTTTCAGCCTTTCTGTTTCTCGCCCTCTGTTTCTCGCCCTCTGTTTCAGCCCCTCTGTTTCAGCCCCTCTGTTTCAGTCCCTCTGTTTCTCGCCCTCTATTTCTCGCCCTCTGTTTCAGCCCCTCTGTTTCTCGCCCTCTGTTTCAGTCCCTCTGTTTCTCGCCCTCTGTTTCAGCCCCTCTATTTCTCGCCCTCTGTTTCAGCCCCTCTGTTTCAGCCCCACTGTGTCAGCCCCTCTGTTTCAGACCCTCTGTTTCTCGCGCTCTGTTTCAGCCCCTCTGTTTCTCGCCCTCTGTTTCAGTCCCTCTGTTTCTCGCCCTCTGTTTCTCGCCCTCTGTTTCAGCCCCTCTGTTTCTCGCCCTCTGTTTCAGCCCCTCTGTTTCTCGCCCTCTGTTTCAGCCACTCTGTTTCAGCTCCTCTGTTTCAGCCCCTCTGTTTCAGCCCCTCTGTTTCAGCCCCTCTGTTTCTTGCCCTCTGTTTCAGCCCCTCTGTTTCTCGCCCTCTGTTTCAGCGTCTCTGTTTCAGCCCCTCTGTTTCTCGCCCTCTTTTTCAGCCCCTCTGTTTCTTGCCCTCTGTTTCAGCCCCTCTGTTTCTCACCCTCTGTTTCAGCCCCTCTGTTTCTCACCCTCTGTTTCAGCCCCTCTGTTTCAGCCCCTCTGTTTCTCGCCCTCTGTTTCAGCCCCTCTGTTTCTCGCCCTCGGTTTCAGCCCTTCTGATTCAGCCCCTCTGTTTCTCACCCTCTGTTTCTCGCCCTCTTTTTCAACCCCTCTGTTTCTTGCCCTCTGTTTCAGCCCCTCTGTTTCAGCCCCTTGGTTTCAGCCCCACTGTGTCAGCCCCACTGTTTCAGACCCTCTGTTTCAGCCCCACTGTGTCAGCCCCTCTGTTTCAGCCCCTCTGTTTCTCGCCCTCTGTTTCAGCCCCTCTGTTTCTCGCCCTCTGTTTCAGCCACTCTGTTTCAGCCCCTCTGTTTCAGCCCCTCTGTTTCAGCCCCTCTGTTTCTCGCCCTCTGTTTCAGCCCCACTGTTTCAGCCCCTCTGTTTCAGCCCCTCTGTTTCTCGCCCTCTGTTTCAGCCTGTCTGTTTCAGCCCCTCTGTTTCTCGCCCTCTGATTCAGCCCCTCTCATTCAGCCCCTCTGTTTCAGTCCCTCTGTTTCTCGCCCTCTGTTTCTCACCCTCTGTTTCAGCCCCTCTGTTTCTCGCCCTGTGTTTCAGTCCCTCTGTTTCTCGCCCTCTGTTTCAACCCCTCTATTTCTCGCCCTCTGTTTCAGCCCCTCTGTTTCAGTCCCACTGTGTCAGCCCCTCTGTTTCAGACCCTCTGTTTCTCGCCCTCTGTTTCAGCCCCTCTGTTTCTCGCCCTCTGTTTCTCACCCTCTGTTTCTCGCCCTCTTTTTCAGCCCCTCTGTTTTTTGCCCTCTGTTTCAGCCCGTCTGTTTCAGCCCCTCTGTTTCAGCCCCTCTGTTTCTCGCCCTCTGTTTCAGCCCCTCTGTTTCTCGCCCTCTGTTTCAGCCCCTCTGTTTCAGCCCCTCTGTTTCAGCCCCTCCGTTTCTCGCCCTCTGTTTCAGCCCCTCTGTTTCTCGCCCTCTGTTACAGCCCCTCTGTATCTCACCCTCTGTTTCAGTCCCTCTGTTTCGCGCTCTCTGTTTCAGCCCCTCTGTTTCAGTCCCTCTGTTTCTCACCCTCTGTTTCTGCCCGTCTGTTTCTCGCCCAATGTTTCAGCCCCTCTGTTTCTCGCCCTCTGTTTCATCCCCTCTGTTTCTCGCCCTCTGTTTCAGACCCTCTGATTCAGCCCCTCTGTTTCAGCCCCTCTGAATCAGCCCCTTTGATTCAGCCCCTCTGTTTCAGCCCCTCTGTTTCAGCCCCTCTGTTTCTCTCCATCTGTTTCTGCCCCTCTGTTTCAGCCCCACTGTGTCAGCCCCTCTGTTTCAGCCCCTCTATTTCTCGCCCTCAGTTACAGCCCCTCTGTTTCAGCCCCACTGTGTCAGCCCCTCTGTTTCAGCCCCTCTGTTTCTCGCCCTCTGTTTCAGCCCCTCTGTTTCTCGCCCTCTGTTTCAGCCCCTCTGTTTCTCGCCCTCTGTTTCAGCCCCTCTATTTCAGCCCCTCTGTTTCAGTCCCTCTGTTTCTCGCCCTCTGTTTCTCGCCCTCTGTTTCAGCCCCTCTGTTTCTCGCCCTCTGTTTCAGCCCCTCTGTTTCTCGCCCTCTGTTTCAGCCCCTCTGTTTCAGCTCCTCTGTTTCAGCCCCTCTGTTTCAGCCCCTCTGTTTCTCGCCCTCTGTTTCAGCCCCTCTGTTTCTTGCCCTCTGTTTCAGCCCCTCTGTTTCTCGCCCTCTGTTTCAGCGTCTCTGTTTCAGCCCCTCTGTTTCAGCCCCTCTGTTTCTCGCCCTCTGTTTCAGCCCCTCTGTTTCTCGCCCTCTGTTTCAGCCCCTCTGTTTCAGCCCCTCTGTTTCAGTCCCTCTGTTTCTCGCCCTCTGTTTCTCGCCCTCTGTTTCAGCCCCTCTGTTTCTCGCCCTCTGTTTCAGTCACTCTGTTTCTCGCCCTCTGTTTCAGCCCCTCTATTTCTCGCCCTCTGTTTCAGCCCCTCTGTTTCAGCTCCACTGTTTCAGCCCCTCTGTTTCAGACCCTCTGTTTCTCGCGTTCTGTTTCAGCCCCTCTGTTTCTCGCCCTCTGTTTCAGCCCCTCTGTTTCTCGCCCTCTGTTTCAGTCCCTCTGTTTCTCGCCCTCTGTTTCAGCCCCTCTATTTCTCGCCCTCTGTTTCAGCCCCTCTGTTTCAGCCCCTCTGTTTCAGCCCCTCTGTTTCTCGCGTTCTGTTTCAGCCCCTCTGTTTCTCGCCCTCTGTTTCAGCCCCTCTGTTTCAGACCCTCTGTTTCTCGCCTTCTGTTTCAGCCCCGCTGTTTCTCGCCCTCTGTTTCAGCCCCTCTGTTTCTTGCCCTCTGTTTCAGCCCCTCTGTTTCTCGCCCTCTGTTTCAGCCTCTCTGTTTCAGCCCCTCTGTTTCAGCCCCTCTGTTTCAGCCTCTCTGTTTCCGCCCCTCTGTTTCTCGCCCTCTGTTTCTGCCCCTCTGTTTCAGCCCCTCTGTTTCTCGCCCTCTGTTTCTCGCCCTCTTTTTCTCGCCCTCTGTTTCAGCCCCTCTGTTTCTCGCCCTCTGTTTCAGTCCCTCTGTTTCTCGCCCTCTGTTTCAGCCCCTCTGTTTCTCGCCCTCTGTTTCAGCCCCTCTGTTTCAGCTCCTCTGTTTCAGCCCCTCTGTTTCAGCCCCTCTGTTTCTCGCCCTCTGTTTCAGTCCCTCTGTTTCTCGCCCTCTGTTTCAGCCCCTCTATTTCTCGCCCTCTGTTTCAGCCCCACTGTGTCAGCTCCTCTGTTTCAGACCCTCTGTTTCTCGCGCTCTGTTTCAGCCCCTCTGTTTCTCGCCCTCTGTTTCAGCCCCTCTGTTTCTCGCCCTCTGTTTCAGCCCCTCTGTTTCTCGCCCTCTGTTTCTCGCCCTCTTTTTCAGCCCCTCTGTTTCTTGCCCTCTGTTTCAGCCCCACTGTGTCAGCCCCTCTGTTTCAGCCCCTCTGTTTCTCGCCCTCTGTTTCAGCCCCTCGGTTTCTCGTCCTCTGTTTCAGCCCCTCTGTTTCAGCCCTTCTGTTTCAGCCCCTCTGTTTCAGCCCCTCTGTTTCTCGCCCTCTGTTTCAGCCACAATGTTTCAGCCCCTCTGTTTCAGCCCCTCTGTTTCTCGCCCTCTGTTTCAGCCCCTCTATTTCTCGCCCTCTGTTTCAGCCCCTCTGTTTCAGCCCCACTGTGTCAGCCCCTCTGTTTCAGACCCTCTGTTTCTCGCCCTCTGTTTCAGCCCCTCTGTTTCTCGCCCTCTGTTTCAGCCCCTCTGTTTCTCGTCCTCTGTTTCAGCCCCTCTGTTTCAGCCCCTCTGTTTCAGTCCCTCTGTTTCTCGCCCTCTGTTTCTCGCCCTCTGTTTCAGCCCCTCTGTTTCTCGCCCTCTGTTTCTGCCCCTCTGTTTCTCGCCCTCTGTTTCAGCCCTTCTGTTTCAGCCCCTCTGTTTCAGCCCCTCCGTTTCGCGCACTCTGTTTCAGCCCCTCTGTTTCTCGCCCTCTGTTACAGCCCCTCTGTTTCTCACCCTCTGTTACAGTCCCTCTGTTTCGCGCTCTCTGTTTCAGCCCCTCTGTTTCAGTCCCTCTGTTTCTCGCCCTCTGTTTCTGCCCGTTTGTTTCTCGCCCTCTGTTTCAGCCCCTCTGTTTCTCGCCCTCTGTTTCAGCCCCTCTGTTTCTCGCCCTCTGTTTCAGACCCTCTGATTCAGCCCCTCTGTTTCAGCCCCTCTGAATCAGCCCCTCTGATTCAGCCCCTCTGTTTCAGCCCCTCTGTTTCAGCCCCTCTGTTTCTCGCCCTCTGTTTCTGCCCCTCTGTTTCAGCCCCACTGTGTCAGCCCCTCTGTTTCAGCCCCTCTATTTCTCGCCCTCTGTTTCAGCCCCTCTGTTTCAGCCCCACTGTGTCAGCCCCTCTGTTTCAGCCCCTCTGTTTCTCGCCCTCTGTTTCAGCCCCTCTGTTTCTCGCCCTCTGTTTCAGCCCCTCTGTTTCAGCCCGTCTGTTTCAGTCCCTCTGTTTCTCGCCCTCTGTTTCTCGCCCTCTGTTTCAGTCCCACTGTTTCTCGCCCTCTGTTTCAGCCCCTCTGTTTCTCGCCCTCTGTTTCAGCCCCACTGTTTCTTGCCCGCTGTTTCAGCCCCTCTGTTTCTCGCCCTCTGTTTCAGCCCCTCTATTTTTCGCCCTCTGTTTCAGCCCCTCTGTTTCAGCCCCACTGCGTCAGCCCCTCTGTTTCAGACCCTCTGTTTCTCGCCCTCTGTTTCAGCCCCTCTGTTTCTCGCCCTCTGTTTCAGCCCCTCTGTTTCAGCCCCTCTGTTTCAGTCCCTCTGTTTCTCGCCCTCTGTTTCTCGCCCTCTGTTTCAGCCCCTCTGTTTTTCGCCCTCTATTTCAGCCCCTCTGTTTCTTGCCCTCTGTTTCAGCCCCTCTGTTTCAGCCCCTCTGTTTCAGCCCCTCTGTTTCTCGCCCTCTGTTTTATCCCCTCTGTTTCTTGCCCTCTGTTTTATCCCCTCTGTTTCTTGCCCTCTGTTTCAGCCCCTCTGTTTCTCGCACTCCGTTTCAGCCCCTCTGTTTCAGCCCCTCTGATTCAGCCCCTCTGTTTCTCGCCCTCTGTTTCAGCCCCTCTATTTCTCGCCCTCTGTTTCAGCCCCTCTGTTTCAGCCCCACTGTTTCAGCCCCTCTGTTTCAGCCCCTCTGTTTCTCGCCCTCTGTTTCAGCCCTCTGTTTCTCGCCCTCTGTTTCAGCCCCTCTGTTTCTCCCCCTCTGTTTCAGCCCCTCTGTTTCAGCCCCTCTGTTTCAGTCCCTCTGTTTCTCGCCCTCTGTTTCTCGCCCTCCGTTTCAGCCCCTCTGTTTCTCGCCCTCTGTTTCAGCCCCTCTGTTTCTCGCCCTCTGTTTCAGCTCCTCTGTTTCAGCCTCTCTGTTTCAGCCCCATCTGTTTCTCGCATCTCTGTTTCAGCCCCTCTGTTTCTCGCCCTCTGTTTCAGCCTCTCTGTTTCTCGCCCTCTGTTTCAGCCCCTCTGTTTCAGCCCCTCTGTTTCTCGCCCTCTGTTTCAGCCTCTCTGTTTCTCGCCCTCTGTTTCAGCCCCTCTGTTTCTCGCACTCTGTGTCAGCCCCTCTGATTCAGCCCCTCTGTTGCAGCCCCTCTGATTCAGCCCCTCTGTTTCAGCCCCTCTATTTCAGCCCCTCTGTTTCAGCCACTCTGTTTCATCCCATCTGTTTCTCGCCCTCTGTTTCTCACCCTCTGTTTCTCGCCCTCTGTTTCAGCCCCTCTGTTTTTTGCCCTGTGTTTCAGCCCCTCTGTTTCTCGCCCTCTGTTTCTCACCCTCTGTTTCTCGCCCTCTGTTTCAGCCCCTCTGTTTTTTGCCCTCTGTTTCAGACCCTCTGTTTCTCGCCCTCTGTTTCAGCCCCTCTGTTTCTCGCCCTCTGTTTCAGCCCCTCTGTTTCTCGCCCTCTGTTTCAGCCCCTATGTTTCAGCCCCTCTGTTTCAGTCCCATTGTTTCTCGCCCTCTGTTTCTCGCCCTCCGTTTCAGCCCCTGTTTCTCGCCCTCTGTTTCAGCCCCTCTGTTTCTCGCCCTCTGTTTCAGCTCCACTGTTTCAGCCTCTCTGTTTCAGCCCCTCTGTTTCTCGCATCTCTGATTCAGCCCCTCTGTTTCTTGCCCTCTGTTTCAGCCCCTCTGTTTCTCGCCCTCTGTTTCAGCCTCTCTGTTTCTCACCCTCTGTTTCATCCCCTCTGTTTCAGCCCCTCTGTTTCTCGCCCTCTGTTTCAGCCCCTCTGTTTCTCGCCCTCTGTTTCAGCCCCTCTGTTTCTCGCACTCTGTGTCAGCCCCTCTGATTAAGCCCCTCTGTTGCAGCCCCTCTGATTCAGCCCCTCTGTTTCAGCCCCTCTATTTCAGCCCCTCTGTTTCAGCCACTCTGTTTCATCCCATCTGTTTCTCGCCCTCTGTTTCTCACCCTCTGTTTCTCGCCCTCTGTTTCAGCCCCTCTGTTTTTTGCCCTCTGTTTCAGCCCCTCTGTTTCTCGCCCTCTGTTTCTCACCCTCTGTTTCTCGCCCTCTGTGTCAGCCCCTCTGTTCCAGCCCCACTGTGTCAGCCCCTCTGTTTCAGACCCTCTGTTTCTCGCGCTCTGTTTCAGCCCCTCTGTTTCTCGCCCTCTGTTTCAGCCCCTCTGTTTCTCGCCCTCTGTTTCAGCCCCTCTGATTCAGCCCCTCTGTTTCTCGCCCTCTGTTTCTCGCCCTCTTTTTCAGCCCCTCTGTTTCTTGCCCTCTGTTTCAGCCCCTCTGTTTCTCACCCTCTGTTTCAGCCCCTCTGTTTCTCACCCTCTGTTTCAGCCCCTCTGTTTCAGCCCCTCTGTTTCTCGCCCTCTGTTTCAGCCCCTCTGTTTCTCGCCCTCTGTTTCAGCCCCTCTGATTCAGCCCCTCTGTTTCTCGCCCTCTGTTTCTCGCCCTCTTTTTCAGCCCCTCTGTTTCTTGCCCTCTGTTTCAGCCCCTCTGTTTCAGCCCCTCTGTTTCAGCCCCTATGTTTCTCGCCCTCTGTTTCAGCCCCTCTGTTTCAGTCCCTCTGTTTCGCGCTCTCTGTTTCAGCCACTCTGTTTCAGCCCCTCTGTTTCTCGCCCTCTGTTTCAGCCTCTCTGTTTCTCGCCCTCTGTTTCAGCCCCTCTGTTTCAGCCCTTCTGTTTCAGTCCCTCTGTTTCTCGCCCTCTGTTTCTCGCCCTCTGTTTCAGCCCCTCTGTTTCTCGCCCTCTGTTTCAGTCCCTCTGTTTCTCGCCCTCTGTTTCAGCCCCTCTATTTCTCGCCCTCTGTTTCAGCCCCACTGTGTCAGGCCCTCTGTTTCAGCCCCTCTGTTTCTCGCCCTCTGTTTCAGCCCCTCTGTTTCAGCCCCTCTGTTTCTCGCCCTCTGTTTCAGCCCCTCTGTTTCTTGCCCTCTGTTTCAGCCCCTCTGTTTCAGCCCCTCTGTTTTAGCCCCTCTGTTTCAGCCCCTCTGTTTCGCGCCCTCTGTTTCAGCCCCTCTGTTTCTCGCGCTCTGTTTCAGCCCCACTGTTTCAGCCCCTCTGTTTCAGCCCCTCTGTTTCTCGCCCTCTGTTTCAGCCCCTCTGTTTCTTGCCCTCTGTTTCAGCCCCTCTGTTTCTCGCCCTCTGTTTCAGCCCCTCTGTTTCAGTCCCTCTGTTTCTCGCCCTCTGTTTCTCGCCCTCCGTTTCAGCCCCTCTGTTTCTCGCCCTCTGCTTCAGCCCCTCTGTTTCTCGCCCTCTGTTTCAGCTCCTCTGTTTCAGCCTCTCTGTTTCAGCCCCTCTGTTTCTCGCATCTCTGATTCAGCCCCTCTGTTTCTTGCCCTCAGTTTCAGCCCCTCTGTTTCTCGCCCTCTGTTTCAGCCTCTGTTTCTCGCCCTCTGTTTCAGCCCCTCTGTTTCAGCCCCTCTGTTTCTCGCCCTCTGTTTCAGCCCCTGTGTTTCTCGCCCTCTGTTTCAGCCCCTCTGTTTCTCGCACTCTGTGTCAGCCCCTCTGATTCAGCCACTCTGTTGCAGCCCCTCTGATTAACCCCTCTGTTTCAGCCCCTCTATTTCATCCCCTCTGTTTCAGCCCCTCTATTTCATCCCCTCTGTGTCAGCCCCTCTGATTCAGCCCCTCTGTTGCAGCCTCTCTGTTTCAGCCCCTCTGTTTCTCGCATCTCTGATTCAGCCCCTCTGTTTCTTGCCCTCTGTTTCAGCCCCTCTGTTTCAGCCCCTCTGTTTCTCGCCCTCTGTTTCAGCCCCTCTGTTTCTCGCCCTCTGTTTCAGCCCCTCTGTTTCTCGCACTCTGTGTCAGCCCCTCTGATTCAGCCCCTCTGTTGCAGCCCCTCTGATTCAGCCCCTCTGTTTCAGCCCCTCTGTTTCTCGCCCTCTGTTTCAGCCCCTCTGTTTCAGCCCCTCTGTTTCAGTCCCTCTGTTTCTCGCCCTCTGTTTCTCGCCCTCTGTTTCAGCCCCTCTGTTTCTCGCCCTCTGTTTCAGCCCCTCTGTTTCTCGCCCTCTGTTTCTCGCCCTCTTTTTCAGCCCCTCTGTTTCTTGCCCTCTGTTTCAGCCCCACTGTGTCAGCCCCTCTGTTTCAGCCCCTCTGTTTCTCGCCCTCTGTTTCAGCCCCTCGGTTTCTCGTCCTCTGTTTCAGCCCCTCTGTTTCAGCCCTTCTGTTTCAGCCCCTCTGTTTCAGCCCCTCTGTTTCTCGCCCTCTGTTTCAGCCACAATGTTTCAGCCCCTCTGTTTCAGCCCCTCTGTTTCTCGCCCTCTGTTTCAGCCTGTCTGTTTCAGCCCCTCTGTTTCTCGCCCTCTGATTCAGCCCCTCTGTTTCAGCCCCTCTGTTTCAGTCCCTCTGTTTCTCGCCCTCTGTTTCTCACCTTCTGTTTCAGCCCCTCTGTTTCTCGCCCTGTGTTTCAGTCCCTCTGTTTCTCGCCCTCTGTTTCAGCCCCTCTATTTCTCGCCCTCTGTTTCAGCCCCTCTGTTTCAGCCCCACTGTGTCAGCCCCTCTGTTTCAGACCCTCTGTTTCTCGCCCTCTGTTTCAGCCCCTCTGTTTCTCGCCCTCTGTTTCAGCCCCTCTGTTTCTCGTCCTCTGTTTCAGCCCCTCTGTTTCAGCCCCTCTGTTTCAGTCCCTCTGTTTCTCGCCCTCTGTTTCTCGCCCTCTGTTTCAGCCCCTCTGTTTCTCGCCCTCTGTTTCTGCCCCTCTGTTTCTCGCCCTCTGTTTCAGCCCTTCTGTTTCAGCCCCTCTGTTTCAGCCCCTCCGTTTCGCGCACTCTGTTTCAGCCCCTCTGTTTCTCGCCCTCTGTTACAGCCCCTCTGTTTCTCACCCTCTGTTTCAGTCCCTCTGTTTCGCGCTCTCTGTTTCAGCCCCTCTGTTTCAGTCCCTCTGTTTCTCGCCCTCTGTTTCTGCCCGTTTGTTTCTCGCCCTCTGTTTCAGCCCCTCTGTTTCTCGCCCTCTGTTTCAGCCCCTCTGTTTCTCGCCCTCTGTTTCAGACCCTCTGATTCAGCCCCTCTGTTTCAGCCCCTCTGAATCAGCCCCTCTGATTCAGCCCCTCTGTTTCAGCCCCTCTGTTTCAGCCCCTCTGTTTCTCGCCCTCTGTTTCTGCCCCTCTGTTTCAGCCCCACTGTGTCAGCCCCTCTGTTTCAGCCCCTCTATTTCTCGCCCTCTGTTTCAGCCCCTCTGTTTCAGCCCCACTGTGTCAGCCCCTCTGTCTCAGCCCCTCTGTTTCTCGCCCTCTGTTTCAGCCACTCTGTTTCTCGCCCTCTGTTTCAGCCCCTCTGTTTCTCGCCCTCTGTTTCAGCCCCTCTGTTTCAGCCCATCTGTTTCAGTCCCTCTGTTTCTCGCCCTCTGTTTCTCGCCCTCTGTTTCAGTCCCACTGTTTCTCGCCCTCTGTTTCAGCCCCTCTGTTTCTCGCCCTCTGTTTCAGCCCCACTGTTTCTTGCCCGCTGTTTCAGCCCCTCTGTTTCTCGCCCTCTGTTTCAGCCTCTCTGTTTCAGCCCCTCTGTTTCAGACCCTCTGTTTCTCGCCCTCTGTTTCAGCCCCTCTGTTTCTCGCCCTCTGTTTCAGCCCCTCTGTTTCAGCCCCTCTGTTTCAGTCCCTCTGTTTCTCGCCCTCTGTTTCAGCCCCTCTGTTTCTCGCCCTCTGTTTCAGTCCCTCTGTTTCTCGCCCTCTGTTTCAGCCCCTCTATTTTTCGCCCTCTGTTTCAGCCCCTCTGTTTCAGCCCCACTGCGTCAGCCCCTCTGTTTCAGACCCTCTGTTTCTCGCCCTCTGTTTCAGCCCCTCTGTTTCTCGCCCTCTGTTTCAGCCCCTCTGTTTCAGCCCCTCTGTTTCAGTCCCTCTGTTTCTCGCCCTCTGTTTCTCGCCCTCTGTTTCAGCCCCTCTGTTTTTCGCCCTCTGTTTCAGCCCCTCTGTTTCTTGCCCTCTGTTTCAGCCCCTCTGTTTCAGCCCCTCTGTTTCAGCCCCTCTGTTTCTCGCCCTCTGTTTTATCCCCTCTGTTTCTTGCCCTCTGTTTCAGCCCCTCTGTTTCTCGCACTCCGTTTCAGCCCCTCTGTTTCAGCCCCTCTGTTTCAGCCCCTCTGTTTCTCGCCCTCTGTTTCAGCCCCTCTATTTCTCGCCCTCTGTTTCAGCCCCTCTGTTTCAGCCCCACTGTTTCAGCCCCTCTGTTTCAGCCCCTCTGTTTCTCGCCCTCTGTTTCAGCCCTCTGTTTCTCGCCCTCTGTTTCAGCCCCTCTGTTTCTCCCCCTCTGTTTCAGCCCCTCTGTTTCAGCCCCTCTGTTTCAGTCCCTCTGTTTCTCGCCCTCTGTTTCTCGCCCTCCGTTTCAGCCCCTCTGTTTCTCGCCCTCTGTTTCAGCCCCTCTGTTTCTCGCCCTCTGTTTCAGCTCCTCTGTTTCAGCCTCTCTGTTTCAGCCCCATCTGTTTCTCGCATCTCTGTTTCAGCCCCTCTGTTTCTCGCCCTCTGTTTCAGCCTCTCTGTTTCTCGCCCTCTGTTTCAGCCCCTCTGTTTCAGCCCCTCTGTTTCTCGCCCTCTGTTTCAGCCTCTCTGTTTCTCGCCCTCTGTTTCAGCCCCTCTGTTTCTCGCACTCTGTGTCAGCCCCTCTGATTCAGCCCCTCTGTTGCAGCCCCTCTGATTCAGCCCCTCTGTTTCAGCCCCTCTATTTCAGCCCCTCTGTTTCAGCCACTCTGTTTCATCCCATCTGTTTCTCGCCCTCTGTTTCTCACCCTCTGTTTCTCGCCCTCTGTTTCAGCCCCTCTGTTTTTTGCCCTCTGTTTCAGCCCCTCTGTTTCTCGCCCTCTGTTTCTCACCCTCTGTTTCTCGCCCTCTGTTTCAGCCCCTCTGTTTTTTGCCCTCTGTTTCAGCCCCTCTGTTTCTCGCCCTCTGTTTCAGCCCCTCTGTTTCTCGCCCTCTGTTTCAGCCCCTCTGTTTCTCGCCCTCTGTTTCAGCCCCTCTGTTTCAGCCCCTCTGTTTCAGTCCCATTGTTTCTCGCCCTCTGTTTCTCGCCCTCCGTTTCAGCCCCTCTGTTTCTCGCCCTCTGTTTCAGCCCCTCTGTTTCTCGCCCTCTGTTTCAGCTCCACTGTTTCAGCCTCTCTGTTTCAGCCCCTCTGTTTCTCGCATCTCTGATTCAGCCCCTCTGTTTCTTGCCCTCTGTTTCAGCCCCTCTGTTTCTCGCCCTCTGTTTCAGCCTCTCTGTTTCTCACCCTCTGTTTCATCCCCTCTGTTTCAGCCCCTCTGTTTCTCGCCCTCTGTTTCAGCCCCTCTGTTTCTCGCCCTCTGTTTCAGCCCCTCTGTTTCTCGCACTCTGTGTCAGCCCCTCTGATTAAGCCCCTCTGTTGCAGCCCCTCTGATTCAGCCCCTCTGTTTCAGCCCCTCTATTTCAGCCCCTCTGTTTCAGCCACTCTGTTTCATCCCATCTGTTTCTCGCCCTCTGTTTCTCACCCTCTGTTTCTCGCCCTCTGTTTCAGCCCCTCTGTTTTTTGCCCTCTGTTTCAGCCCCTCTGTTTCTCGCCCTCTGTTTCTCACCCTCTGTTTCTCGCCCTCTGTGTCAGCCCCTCTGTTCCAGCCCCACTGTGTCAGCCCCTCTGTTTCAGACCCTCTGTTTCTCGCGCTCTGTTTCAGCCCCTCTGTTTCTCGCCCTCTGTTTCAGCCCCTCTGTTTCTCGCCCTCTGTTTCAGCCCCTCTGATTCAGCCCCTCTGTTTCTCGCCCTCTGTTTCTCGCCCTCTTTTTCAGCCCCTCTGTTTCTTGCCCTCTGTTTCAGCCCCTCTGTTTCTCACCCTCTGTTTCAGCCCCTCTGTTTCTCACCCTCTGTTTCAGCCCCTCTGTTTCAGCCCCTCTGTTTCTCGCCCTCTGTTTCAGCCCCTCTGTTTCTCGCCCTCTGTTTCAGCCCCTCTGATTCAGCCCCTCTGTTTCTCGCCCTCTGTTTCTCGCCCTCTTTTTCAGCCCCTCTGTTTCTTGCCCTCTGTTTCAGCCCCTCTGTTTCAGCCCCTCTGTTTCAGCCCCTATGTTTCTCGCCCTCTGTTTCAGCCCCTCTGTTTCAGTCCCTCTGTTTCGCGCTCTCTGTTTCAGCCACTCTGTTTCAGCCCCTCTGTTTCTCGCCCTCTGTTTCAGCCTCTCTGTTTCTCGCCCTCTGTTTCAGCCCCTCTGTTTCAGCCCTTCTGTTTCAGTCCCTCTGTTTCTCGCCCTCTGTTTCTCGCCCTCTGTTTCAGCCCCTCTGTTTCTCGCCCTCTGTTTCAGTCCCTCTGTTTCTCGCCCTCTGTTTCAGCCCCTCTATTTCTCGCCCTCTGTTTCAGCGCCACTGTGTCAGCCCCTCTGTTTCAGCCCCTCTGTTTCTCGCCCTCTGTTTCAGCCCCTCTGTTTCAGCCCCTCTGTTTCTCGCCCTCTGTTTCAGCCCCTCTGTTTCTTGCCCTCTGTTTCAGCCCCTCTGTTTCAGCCCCTCTGTTTCAGCCCCTCTGTTTCAGCCCCTCTGTTTCGCGCCCTCTGTTTCAGCCCCTCTGTTTCTCGCGCTCTGTTTCAGCCCCACTGTTTCAGCCCCTCTGTTTCAGCCCCTCTGTTTCTCGCCCTCTGTTTCAGCCCCTCTGTTTCTTGCCCTCTGTTTCAGCCCCTCTGTTTCTCGCCCTCTGTTTCAGCCCCTCTGTTTCAGTCCCTCTGTTTCTCGCCCTCTGTTTCTCGCCCTCCGTTTCAGCCCCTCTGTTTCTCGCCCTCTGCTTCAGCCCCTCTGTTTCTCGCCCTCTGTTTCAGCTCCTCTGTTTCAGCCTCTCTGTTTCAGCCCCTCTGTTTCTCGCATCTCTGATTCAGCCCCTCTGTTTCTTGCCCTCAGTTTCAGCCCCTCTGTTTCTCGCCCTCTGTTTCAGCCTCTGTTTCTCGCCCTCTGTTTCAGCCCCTCTGTTTCAGCCCCTCTGTTTCTCGCCCTCTGTTTCAGCCCCTGTGTTTCTCGCCCTCTGTTTCAGCCCCTCTGTTTCTCGCACTCTGTGTCAGCCCCTCTGATTCAGCCACTCTGTTGCAGCCCCTCTGATTAACCCCTCTGTTTCAGCCCCTCTATTTCATCCCCTCTGTTTCAGCCCCTCTATTTCATCCCCTCTGTGTCAGCCCCTCTGATTCAGCCCCTCTGTTGCAGCCTCTCTGTTTCAGCCCCTCTGTTTCTCGCATCTCTGATTCAGCCCCTCTGTTTCTTGCCCTCTGTTTCAGCCCCTCTGTTTCAGCCCCTCTGTTTCTCGCCCTCTGTTTCAGCCCCTCTGTTTCTCGCCCTCTGTTTCAGCCCCTCTGTTTCTCGCACTCTGTGTCAGCCCCTCTGATTCAGCCCCTCTGTTGCAGCCCCTCTGATTCAGCCCCTCTGTTTCAGCCCCTCTGTTTCTCGCCCTCTGTTTCAGCCCCTCTGTTTCAGCCCCTCTGTTTCAGTCCCTCTGTTTCTCGCCCTCTGTTTCTCGCCCTCTGTTTCAGCCCCTCTGTTTTTCGCCCTCTGTTTCAGCCCCTCTGTTTCTTGCCCTCTGTTTCAGCCCCTCTGTTTCAGCCCCTCTGTTTCAGCCCCTCTGTTTCTCGCCCTCTGTTTTATCCCCTCTGTTTCTTGCCCTCTGTTTCAGCCCCTCTGTTTCTCGCACTCCGTTTCAGCCCCTCTGTTTCAGCCCCTCTGTTTCAGCCCCTCTGTTTCTCGCCCTCTGTTTCAGCCCCTCTATTTCTCGCCCTCTGTTTCAGCCCCTCTGTTTCAACCCCACTGTTTCAGCCCCTCTGTTTCAGCCCCTCTGTTTCTCGCCCTCTGTTTCAGCCCTCTGTTTCTCGCCCTCTGTTTCAGCCCCTCTGTTTCTCCCCCTCTGTTTCAGCCCCTCTGTTTCAGCCCCTCTGTTTCAGTCCCTCTGTTTCTCGCCCTCTGTTTCTCGCCCTCCGTTTCAGCCCCTCTGTTTCTCGCCCTCTGTTTCAGCCCCTCTGTTTCTCGCCCTCTGTTTCAGCTCCTCTGTTTCAGCCTCTCTGTTTCAGCCCCATCTGTTTCTCGCATCTCTGTTTCAGCCCCTCTGTTTCTCGCCCTCTGTTTCAGCCTCTCTGTTTCTCGCCCTCTGTTTCAGCCCCTCTGTTTCAGCCCCTCTGTTTCTCGCCCTCTGTTTCAGCCTCTCTGTTTCTCGCCCTCTGTTTCAGCCCCTCTGTTTCTCGCACTCTGTGTCAGCCCCTCTGATTCAGCCCCTCTGTTGCAGCCCCTCTGATTCAGCCCCTCTGTTTCAGCCCCTCTATTTCAGCCCCTCTGTTTCAGCCACTCTGTTTCATCCCATCTGTTTCTCGCCCTCTGTTTCTCACCATCTGTTTCTCGCCCTCTGTTTCAGCCCCTCTGTTTTTTGCCCTCTGTTTCAGCCCCTCTGTTTCTCGCCCTCTGTTTCTCACCCTCTGTTTCTCGCCCTCTGTTTCAGCCCCTCTGTTTTTTGCCCTCTGTTTCAGCCCCTCTGTTTCTCGCCCTCTGTTTCAGCCCCTCTGTTTCTCGCCCTCTGTTTCAGCCCCTCTGTTTCTCGCCCTCTGTTTCAGCCCCTCTGTTTCAGCCCCTCTGTTTCAGTCCCATTGTTTCTCGCCCTCTGTTTCTCGCCCTCCGTTTCAGCCCCTCTGTTTCTCGCCCTCTGTTTCAGCCCCACTGTTTCTCGCCCTCTGTTTCAGCTCCACTGTTTCAGCCTCTCTGTTTCAGCCCCTCTGTTTCTCGCATCTCTGATTCAGCCCCTCTGTTTCTTGCCCTCTGTTTCAGCCCCTCTGTTTCTCGCCCTCTGTTTCAGCCTCTCTGTTTCTCACCCTCTGTTTCATCCCCTCTGTTTCAGCCCCTCTGTTTCTCGCCCTCTGTTTCAGCCCCTCTGTTTCTCGCCCTCTGTTTCAGCCCCTCTGTTTCTCGCACTCTGTGTCAGCCCCTCTGATTAAGCCCCTCTGTTGCAGCCCCTCTGATTCAGCCCCTCTGTTTCAGCCCCTCTATTTCAGCCCCTCTGTTTCAGCCACTCTGTTTCATCCCATCTGTTTCTCGCCCTCTGTTTCTCACCCTCTGTTTCTCGCCCTCTGTTTCAGCCCCTCTGTTTTTTGCCCTCTGTTTCAGCCCCTCTGTTTCTCGCCCTCTGTTTCTCACCCTCTGTTTCTCGCCCTCTGTGTCAGCCCCTCTGTTCCAGCCCCACTGTGTCAGCCCCTCTGTTTCAGACCCTCTGTTTTCTCGCGCTCTGTTTCAGCCCCTCTGTTTCTCGCCCTCTGTTTCAGCCCCTCTGTTTCTCGCCCTCTGTTTCAGCCCCTCTGATTCAGCCCCTCTGTTTCTCGCCCTCTGTTTCTCGCCCTCTTTTTCAGCCCCTCTGTTTCTTGCCCTCTGTTTCAGCCCCTCTGTTTTCTCACCCTCTGTTTTCAGCCCCTCTGTTTCTCACCCTCTGTTTCAGCCCCTCTGTTTCAGGCCCCTCTGTTTCTCGCCCCTCTGTTTCAGCCCCTCTGTTTCTCGCCCTCTGTTTCAGCCCCTCTGATTCAGCCCCTCTGTTTCTCGCCCTCTGTTTCTCGCCCTCTTTTTCAGCCCCTCTGTTTCTTGCCCTCTGTTTCAGCCCCTCTGTTTTCAGCCCCTCTGTTTCAGCCCCTATGTTTCTCGCCCTCTGTTTCAGCCCCTCTGTTTCAGTCCCTCTGTTTCGCGCTCTCTGTTTCAGCCACTCTGTTTTCAGCCCCTCTGTTTCTCGCCCTCTGTTTCAGCCTCTCTGTTTCTCGCCCTCTGTTTCAGCCCCTCTGTTTCAGCCCTTCTGTTTCAGTCCCTCTGTTTCTCGCCCTCTGTTTCTCGCCCTCTGTTTCAGCCCCTCTGTTTCTCGCCCTCTGTTTCAGTCCCTCTGTTTCTCGCCCTCTGTTTCAGCCCCT
>NW_027309952.1:0-15000 GCF_047496795.1 Chiloscyllium punctatum
GACCACTCTCCTCTCACACACACAGGGACCACTCTCCCTCTCACCACGACAACACAGGGACCACTCTCCTCTCACACACACAGGGACCACTCTCCTCTCACACACACAGGGACCACTCTCTCTCCACACAACACAGGGACCACTCTCCTCTCACACACACAGGGACCACTCTCCTCTCACACACACAGGGACCCACTCCTCTCACTCACAGGCACACACACAGGGACCACTCTCCTCTCACACACACAGGGACCACTCTCCTCTCACACACACACAGGACCACTCTCCTCTCACACACACAGGGACCACTCTCCTCTCACACACACAGGGACCACTCTCCTCTCACACACACAGGGACCACTCTCCTCTCACACACACAGGGACCACTCTCCTCTCACACACACAGGGACCACTCTCCTCTCACACACACAGGGACCACTCTCTCTCACACACACAGGGACCACTCTCCTCTCACACACACAGGGACCACTCTCCTCTCACACACACAGGGACCACTCTCCTCTCACACACACAGGGACCACTCTCCTCTCACACAAGGACACTCACACAGGGACCACTCTCCTCTCACACACACAGGGACCACTCTCCTCTCACACACACACAGGGACCACTCTCCTCTCACACACACAGGGACCACTCTCCTCTCACACACACAGGGACCACTCTCCTCTCACACACACAGGGACCACTCTCCTCTCACACACACAGGGACCACTCTCCTCACACACGGGACCACTCTCCTCTCACACACACAGGGACCACTCTCCTCTCACACACACAGGGACCACTCTCCTCTCACACACACAGGGACCACTCTCCTCTCACAACACACAGGGACCCACTCTCCTCTCACACACACACAGGGACCACTCTCCTCTCACACACACAAGGGACCACTCTCCTCTCACACACACAGGGACCACTCTCCTCTCACACACACACCAGGGACCACTCTCCTCTCACACACACAGGGACCACTCTCCTCTCCACACACACAGGGACCACTCTCCTCTCACACACACAGGGACCACTCTCCTCTCACACACACAGGGACCACTCTCCTCTCACACACACAGGGGACCACTCTCCTCTCACACACACAGGGACCACTCTCCTCACACACACACAGGGAACCACTCTCCTCTCACACACACAGGGACCACTCTCCTCTCAACAGCACACAGGGACCACTCTCCTCTCACACACACAGGGACCACTCTCCTCTCACACACACAGGGACCACTCTCCTCTCACACACACACAGGGACCACTCTCCTCTCACACACACAGGACCACTCTCCTCTCACACACACACAGGGACCACTCTCCTCTCACACACACAGGACCACTCTCCTCCACACACACAGGGACCACTCTCCTCTCACACACACAGGGACCACTCTCCTCTCACACACACAGAGGGACCACTCTCCTCTCACACACACAGGGACCACTCTCCTCTCACACACACAGGGACCACTCTCCTCTCTCACACACAGGGACCACTCTCCTCTCACACACACAGGGACCACTCTCCTCTCTCACACACACAGGACCACTCTCCTCTCACACACACAGGGACCACTCTCCTCTCACACACACAGGGACCACTCTCTCTCACACACACAGGGAACCACTCCTCACACAGTCACACACAGGGACCACTCTCCTCTCACACACACAGGGGACCACTCTCCTCTCACACACAGCAGGGGACCACTCTCCTCTCACACACACAGGGACCACTCTCTCTCACACACACACAGGGACCACTCTCCTCTCACACACACAGGGACCACTCTCCTCTCACACACACAGGGACCACTCTCTCTCACACACACACAGGGACCACTCTCCTCTCACACACACAGGGACCACTCTCCTCTCACACACACAGGGACCACTCTCTCTCACACACACAGGGACCACTCTCCCTCTCACACACACACAGGGACCACTCTCCTCTCACAACACACAGGGACCACTCTCTCTCACACACAACAGGGACCACTCTCCTCTCACACACACACAGGGACCACTCTCCTCTCACACACACAGGGACACTCTCCTCTCACACAGCAGGGACCACTCTCCTCTCACACACAGAGGGACCACTCTCCTCTCACACACACAGGGACCACTCTCCTCACACACTCACACAGGGACCACTCTCCTCTCACACACACAGGGACCACTCTCCTCTCACACACACAGGGACCACTCTCCTCACACACACAGGGACCACTCTCCTCTCACACACACAGGGACCACTCTCCTCTCACACAGAGAGGGACCACTCTCCTCTCACACACACAGGGGACCACTCTCCTCTCCACACACACACAGGGACCACTCTCCTCTCACACACACAGGGACCACTCTCCTCTCACACACACAGGGACCACTCTCCTCTCACACACACACAGGGACCACTCTCCTCTCACACACACACACAGGGACCACTCTCCTCTCACACACACAGGGACCACTCTCCTCTCACACACACAGGGACCACTCTCCTCTCACACACACACACAGGGACCACTCTCCTCTCACACACACAGGGACCACTCTCCTCTCTCACACACACACAGGGACCACTCTCCTCTCACACACACAGGGACCACTCTCCTCTCACACACACACACAGGGAACCACTCTCCTCTCACACACAGGGGACCACTCTCCTCTCACACACACACAGGGGACCACTCTCCTCTCACACACACAGGGACCACTCTCCTCTCACACACACAGGGACCACTCTCCTCTCACACACACACAGGGACCACTCTCCTCTCACACACCACAGGGACCACTCCCTCTCACACACACACAGGGACCACTCTCCTCTCACACACACAGGGACCACTCTCCTCTCTCACACACAGGGACCACTCTCCTCACACACACACAGGGACCACTCTCTCTCACACACACAGGGACCACTCTCCTCTCACACACACAGGGACCACTCTCCTCTCACACACACACAGGGACCACTCTCCCTCTCACACACACAGGGGACCACTCTCCTCTCACACACACAGGGACCACTCTCCTCTCACACACACAGGGACCACTCTCCTCTCACCCACACAGGGACCACTCTCCTCTCTCACACACAGGGACCACTCTCCTCTCACACACACAGGGACCACTCTCCTCTCACACACACAGGACCACTCTCCCTCTCACACACAGGGACCACTCTCCTCTCTCACACACACAGGGACCACTCTCCTCACACACACACAGGGACCACTCTCCTCTCACACACACAGGGACCACTCTCCTCTCACACACACACAGGGACCACTCTCCTCTCACACACACAGGGACCACTCTCCTCTCACACACACAGGGACCACTCTCCTCTCACAACACACACAGGGACCACTCTCCTCTCACACACACAGGGACCACTCTCCTCTCACACACACAGGGACCACTCTCCTCTCTCACACACACAGGGACCACTCTCCTCTCACACACACAGGGACCACTCTCCTCTCACACACACACAGGGACCACTCCTCCTCTCACACACACAGGGACCACTCTCTCACACACACAGGGACCACTCTCCTCACACACACAGGGACCACTCTCCTCACACACACAGGGACCACTCTCCTCTCACACAGAGCAGGGACCACTCTCCTCTCACACACACAGGGACCACTCTCCTCACACACACACACAGGGACCACTCTCCTCTCACACACACACAGGGACCACTCTCCTCTCACACAACACAGGGACCACTCTCCTCTCACACACAGGGACCACTCTCCTCTCACACCACACAGGGACCACTCTCCTCTCACACACACAGGGACCACTCTCTCTCACACACAGGGACCACTCTCCTCACACACACACCAGGGACCACTCTCCTCTCCACACACACAGGGACCACTCTCCTCTCACACACACAGGGACCACTCTCCTCTCACACACACAGGGACCACTCTCCTCTCACACACACACACAGGGACCACTCTCCTCTCACACACACAGGGACCACTCTCCTCTCACACACACAGGGACCACTCTCCTCTCACACACACACACAGGGACCCCTCTCCTCTCACACACCAGGGACCACTCTCCTCTCACACACACACACAGGGACCACTCTCCTCTCACACACCAGGGACCACTCTCCTCTCACACACACACAGGGACCACTCTCCTCTCACACACACAGGGACCACACTCCTCTCACACACACACAGGGACCACTCTCCTCTCACACACAGGTACCACTCTCCTCTCTCACACACAGGGACCACTCTCCTCTCACACACACACAGGGACCACTCTCCTCTCACACACACAGGGACCACTCTCCTCTCACACACACAGGGACCACTCTCCTCTCACACACACATAGGGGACCGCTCTCCTCTCACACACACAGGGACCACTCTCCTCTCACACACACAGGGACCACTCTCCTCTCACACACAGGGACCACTCCCCTCTCACACACACAGGGACCACTCTCCTCACACACACACAGGACCACTCTCCTCTCACACACAGGGACCACTCTCCTCTCACACACACAAGGGACCGCCTCTCCTCTCACACACACAGGGACCACTCTCCCTCTCACACACACAGGGACCACTCTCCTCTCACACACAGGGACCACTCCCCTCTCACACACACAGGGACACTCTCCTCTCTCACACACACAGGGACCACTCTCCTCTCACACACACACAGGGACCACTCTCCTCTCACACACACAGGGACCACTCTCCTCTCACACACACACAGGGACCACTCTCCTCTCACACACACAGGGACCACTCTCCTCTCACACACACACAGGGACCACTCTCCTCTCTCACACACACAGGGACCACTCTCCTCTCACACACACAGGGACCACTCTCCTCTCACACACACAGGGACCACTCTCCGCTCTCTCACACACAGGGACCACTCTCCTCTCACACACACAGGGACCACTCTCCTCTCACACACACAGGGACCACTCTCCTCTCACACACACAGGGACCACTCTCCTCTCTCACACACACAGGGGACCACTCTCCTCTCACACACACACAGGGGACCACTCTCCTCTCACACACACAGGGACCACTCTCCTCTCACACACACAGGGACCACTCTCCTCTCACACACACAGGGACCACTCTCCTCTCACACACACAGGGACCACTCTCCTCTCACACACACCCAGGGACCACTCTCCTCTCACACACACAGGGGACCACTCTCCTCTCTCACACAACAGGGACCACTCTCCTCTCACACACACAGGGACCACTCTCTCTCACACACAGGCCACTCTCCTTCACACACACAGGGACCAATCTCCTCTCACACACACAGGGACCACTCTCCTCTCACACACACACAGGGACCACTCTCCTCTCACACACACACAGGGACCACTCTCCTCTCACACACACAGGGACCACTCTCCTCTCACACACACAGGGACCACTCTCCTCTCACACACACAGGGACCACTCTCCTCTCTCACACCACAGGGACCACTCTCCTCTCACACACACAGGGACCACTCTCCTCTCACACACACACGGGACCACTCTCCTCTCCACACACACAGGACCACTCCCTCCACACAGAGGGACCACTCTCTCTCACACACACAGGGACCACTCTCCTCTCACACACACACAGGACCACTCTCCTCTCACACACACAGGGACCACTCTCCTCACACACACAGGGACCACTCTCCTCACACACACACAGGGACCACTCTCCTCTCACACACACAGGGACCACTCTCCTCACACACACACAGGGACCACTCTCCTCTCACACACACAGGGACCACTTCTCTCACACACAGGGACCACTCTCTCTCACACACACAGGGCACCCAGGACCACTCTCCTCTCACACAACAGGGACCACTCTCCTCTCACACACACAGGGACCACTCTCCTCTCACCACACAGGGACCACTCTCCTCTCACACACACAGGGACCACTCTCCTCTCACCACAGAGAGGGACCCACTCTCCTCTCACACACACAGGGACCACTCTCCTCTCACACACACACAGGGACCACTCTCCTCTCACACACACAGGGACCACTCTCTCTCACACACACAGGGACCACTCTCCTCTCACACACACACAGGGACCACTCTCCTCTCACACACACAGGGACCACTCTCCTCTCACACACAGGGACCACTCTCCTCTCACACACACAGGGACCACTCTCCTCTCACACACACAGGGACCACTCTCCCTCCACACACACAGGGACCACTCTCCTCTCACACACACAGGGACCACTCTCCTCTCACACACACACAGGGACCACTCTCCTCTCACACACACACAGGGACCACTCTCCTCTCAACACACACAGGGACCACTCTCCTCTCACACACACACAGGGACCACTCTCCTCTCACACACACAGGGACCACTCTCTCTCTCACACACACAGGGACCACTCTCCTCTCTCACACACACAGGGACCACTCTCCTCTCACACACACAGGGACCACTCTCCTCTCCACACACACAGGGACCACTCTCCTCTCTCACACACACAGGGACCACTCTCCTCTCACACACACAGGGACCACTCTCCTCTCTCACACACACAGGGACCACTCTCCTCTCTCACACACACAGGGACCACTCTCCTCTCACACACACACAGGGACCACTCTCCTCACACACACACAGGGACCACTCTCCTCACACACACACAGGGACCACTCTCCTCACACACACACAGGGACCACTCTCCTCACACACACACAGGGACCACTCTCCTCACACACACACAGGGGACCACTCTCCTCTCACACACACAGGGACCACTCTCCTCTCACACACACACAGGGACCACTCTCCTCTCACAACACACAGGGACCACTCTCCTCTCTCACACACAGGACCACTCTCCTCACACACACACAGGGACCACTCTCCTCACACACACACACAGGGACCACTCTCCTCTCACACACACACACAGGGACCACTCTCCTCTCCACACACACAGGGACCACTCCTCTCTCACACACACTGGGACCACTCTCCTCTCTCACACACAGGGACCACTCTCCTCTCTCACACACACAGGGACCACTCTCCTCTCACACACAGGGACCACTCTCCTCTCTCACACACAGGGACCACTCTCCTCTCACACACAGGGACCACTCTCCTCTCACACACACACAGGGACCACTCTCCTCTCACACACACAGGGACCACTCTCCTCTCACACACAGGGACCACTCTCCTCTCACACACACACAGGGACCACTCTCCTCTCACACACACAGGGACCACTCTCCTCTCACACAGAGAGGGACCACTCTCCTCTCACACACACAGGGACCACTCTCCCTCTCACACACACACAGGGACCACTCTCCTCTCACACACACAGGGACCACTCTCCTCTCACACACACAGGGGACCACTCTCCTCTCACACACACAGGGACCACTCTCCTCACACACACACAGGGACCACTCTCCTCACACACACACAGGGACCACTCTCCTCTCACACACACACAGGGACCACTCTCCTCTCACACACACAGGGACCACTCTCCTCTCACACAGAGAGGGACCACTCTCCTCTCACACACACAGGGACCACTCTCCTCTCACACCCACACAGGGGACCACTCTCCTCTCACACACACAGGGACCACTCTCCTCACACACACAGGGACCACTCTCCTCTCACACACACACAGGGGACCACTCTCCTCTCACACACACAGGGACCACTCTCCTCTCACACACACAGGGACCACTCTCCTCTCACACACACACAGGGACCACTCTCCTCTCACACACACAGGGACCACTCTCCTCTCACACACACAGGGACCACTCTCCTCTCACACACACACAGGGACCACTCTCCTCTCACACACAGGGACCACTCTCCTCTCACACACACACACAGGGACCACTCTCCTCTCACACACACAGGGACCACTCTCCTCTCACACACACAGGGACCACTCTCCTCTCACACACACACACAGGGACCACTCTCCTCTCACACACACAGGGACCACTCTCCTCTCACACACACAGGGACCACTCTCCTCTCACACCACACACACAGGGACCACTCTCCTCTCACACACACAGGGACCACTCTCCTCTCACACACACAGGGACCACTCTCCTCTCTCACACACACAGGGACCACTCTCCTCTCACACACAGGGACCACTCTCCTCTCACACACACAGGGACCACTCTCCTCTCACACACACAGGGACCACTCTCCTCTCACACACACAGGGACCACTCTCCTCTCTCACACACACAGGGACCACTCTCCTCTCACACACAGGGACCACTCTCCTCTCACACACACAGGGACCACTCTCCTCTCACACACACAGGGACCACTCTCCTCTCTCTCACACACACAGGGACCACTCTCCGCTCACACACACACACAGGGACCACTCTCCTCTCACACACACACAGGGACCACTCTCCGCTCACACACACACACAGGGACCACTCTCCTCTCACACAACACAGGGACCACTCTCCTCTCACACACACACACAGGGACCACTCTCCTCTCACACACACAGGGACCACTCTCCTCTCACACACACACACAGGGACCACTCTCCTCTCACACACACAGGGACCACTCTCCTCTCACACACACAGGGACCACTCTCCTCTCACACACACACACAGGGACCACTCTCCTCTCACACACACAGGGACCACTCTCCTCTCACGACACACACACAGGGACCACTCTCCTCTCACACACACAGGGACCACTCTCCTCTCACACACACAGGGACCACTCTCCTCTCTCACACACACAGGGACCACTCTCCTCTCACACACAGGGACCACTCTCCTCTCACACACACAGGGGACCACTCTCCTCTCACACACACAGGGACCACTCTCCTCTCACACACACACAGGGACCACTCTCCTCTCTCACACACACAGGGACCACTCTCCTCTCACACACAGGGACCACTCTCCTCTCACACACACAGGGACCACTCTCCTCTCACACACACACAGGGACCACTCTCCTCTCACACACACAGGGGACCACTCTCCTCTCACACACACACACAGGGGACCACTCTCCTCACACACACACACAGGGACCCCTCTCCTCTCACACACACAGGGGACCACTCTCCTCTCACACACACAGGGACCACTCTCCTCTCACACACACAGGGACCACTCTCCTCTCACACACACAGGGACCACTCTCCTCTCACACACACACAGGGACCACTCTCCTCTCACACACACAGGGACCACTCCCCTCTCACACACACAGGGACCACTCTCCTCTCACACACAGGGACCACTCTCCCTCTCACACACACAGGGACCACTCTCCTCTCACACACAGGGACCACTCCCTCTCACACACACAGGGACCACTCTCCTCTCACACACAGGGACCACTCCCCTCTCACACACACAGGGACCACTCTCCTCTCACACACAGGGACCACTCTCCTCTCACACACACACAGGGACCACTCTCCTCTCACACACACAGGGACCACTCTCCTCTCACACACACACAGGGGCCACTCTCCTCTCACACACACAGGGACCACTCTCCTCTCTCACACACAGGGACCACTCTCCTCTCACACACACACAGGGACCACTCTCCTCTCACACACACAGGGACCACTCTCCTCTCACACACACAGGGACCACTCTCCTCTCACACACACATAGGGACCACTCTCCTCTCACACACACAGGGGACCACTCTCCTCTCACACACACACAGGGACCACTCTCCTCACACACACACAGGGACCACTCTCCTCTCACACACACAGGGACCACTCTCCTCTCACACACACATAGGGACCACTCTCCTCTCACACACAGGGACCACTCTCCTCTCACACACACACAGGGACCACTCTCCTCTCACACACAGGGACCACTCCCTCTCACACACACAGGGACCACTCTCCTCTCACACACAGGGACCACTCTCCTCTCTCACACACAGGGACCACTCTCCTCTCACATACACACAGGGACCACTCTCCTCTCACACACACACAGGGACCACTCTCCCCTCTCACACACACACAGGGACCACTCTCCTCTCACACACACACAGGGACCACTCTCCTCTCTCACACACACACAGGGACCACCCTCCTCTCACAGACACAGGGACCACTCTCCTCTCACAGACACAGGGACCACTCTCCTCTCACACACACAGGGACCACTCTCCTCTCACACACACAGGGACCACTCTCCTCACACACACACACACAGGACCACCCTCCTCTCACACACACAGGGGACCACTCTCCTCTCACACACACAGGGACCACTCTCCTCTCACACACACACAGGGACCACTCTCCTCTCACACACACAGGGACCACTCTCCTCTCACACACACAGGGACCACTCTCCTCTCACACACACACAGGGACCACTCTCCTCTCACACACACAGGGACCACTCTCCTCTCACACACACACACAGGGACCACTCTCCTCTCTCACACACAGGGACCACTCTCCTCTCACACACACACAGGGACCACTCTCCTCTCTCACACACAGGGACCACTCTCCTCTCACACACACAGGGACCACTCTCCTCTCACACACACAGGGACCACTCTCCTCTCTCACACACACAGGGACCACTCTCCTCTCACACACACAGGGACCACTCTCCTCTCACACACACACAGGGACCACTCTCCTCTCACACACACAGGGACCACTCTCCTCTCACACACACAGGGACCACTCTCCTCTCACACACACAGGGACCACTCTCCTCTCACACACACAGGGACCACTCTCCTCTCACACACACACAGGGACCACTCTCCTCTCACACACACACAGGGACCACTCTCCTCTCTCACACACACAGGACCACTCTCCTCTCACACACACACAGGGACCATTCTCCTCTCACACACACAGGGACCACTCTCCTCTCACACACACACAGGGACCACTCTCCTCTCACACACACAGGGACCACTCTCCTCTCACACACACAGGACCACTCTCCTCTCACACACACAGGACCACTCTCCTCTCACACACACACACAGGGACCACTCTCCTCTCTCACACACAGGGACCACTCTCCTCTCACACACACACAGGGACCACTCTCCTCTCACACACACAGGGACCACTCTCCTCTCACACACACACACAGGGACCACTCTCCTCTCTCACACACGGGGACCACTCTCCTCTCACACACACACAGGGACCACTCTCCTCTCACACACACAGGGACCACTCTCCTCTCACACACACAGGGACCACTCTCCTCTCACACACACAGGGACCACTCTCCTCTCACACACACAGGGACCACTCTCCTCTCACACACACACAGGGACCACTCTCCTCTCTCACACACAGGGACCACTCTCCTCTCACACACACAGGGACCACTCTCCTCTCACACACATAGGGACCACTCTCCTCACACACACACAGGGACCACTCTCCTCTCACACACACAGGGACCACTCTCCTCTCTCACATACACACAAGGACCACCCTCCTCTCCCTCACACACAGGAGCTAACCCCTCTCCTTCACAGAACTACACCTCTCTTGTACACTCTCCTTTCTGTGAGATGAGTTCTCCCTCTCTCACCTCGCCTCTTGACCCCATAGATGCAGCGTTTGCCGCAGTCACCGACGGTTACAGCACTGCTTCCACCTTGCGCAGTCCTCGTCTCCCTCACACTCCTCGGCATCGTCCCGGTCACAGATATCTCGCGTCTTTAATGGTTTGGGACACTCTGCTTCTCGCTTTCCCTGTTTTCGGGTCAAATCAGAATTCAGTGAAAGGCCGGATGGAAATTCAGCACTGCCCCTGGTTATATGGAGTATGGGATGATCCAGGGAAAAACAAGGGGGAAGCCTGGAGACAAAGGGGTAGATTGGGGATGGCAGTGTGACAATGAGGAGGGAGGATTTCACATTGGTTTCCGTTCTGCCTTGGCCAACATGACAGCTCAGTGAGTCAGGTGAAATGGGAGTTGGGGGGAGCGGGGAGTGGGAGAAACGGGAATGGGCGAATATACAGAGGGTGGGATATGAGTGTCAGTTTTATGAGCAGCACCTTCCAATGGGTACAAACTGATGATGACAGGATTGGGCAGACTGGGGCTGGCTTTCCAATGGGATATAGTAGACTGGGGGAGACTCACTCCCATTGGGAATGATCCTGAAATGGCTCTGGATAAGCTGGGACATGGGAAGGAGTTTCCTACTGAGAGGGGACACCCTCAAACTGAATACTCCAACTGCAGGGGGCAGGGAGATTGGGTTGCTGGGACAGACAGGGGTCTCTACCTCAGTCAGATTGTCTCCACCAGGCGTGTGCAGTGTTCCCTAAAGGGGGGAATGGGAGGGTCAGTCATCCTCACCGTGTTTGTGATACCGATGGACACATCTCTTCCCACATCCGGCCTCACAGCACGAGAGCCACAGATCACAGTCATCGTCATTTGTACACTCCTGGCCGTAGTTAACATTGCACATCGGGGTAAGGCGCCTGGCATCCGGGCAGCTCCCATTCTCTGGAGAGCAGGAGGAAAGGGAAATGACGGGGTTAAAGCTCAGTCAGAGTCTCAGGTTAAACACCTCCAGATGGACAGGATGGAAACTGAGCAAGTCTCCCTCAGTCAGCCCGGTCTCCAATGATCAGACACACAGCAAAGTGTAAAGAATACATCTCTCCTGATTGTGTTAACCAGGAAGGAAAGCTCCCGGTACGCTGTCCCCATCAAACACTCCCAGGACAGGGACGCCATGGGGTAAGATACAGAGGAAATCTCCCTCTACACTGACCCCATCAAACACTCCCAGGACAGGGACACCATGGGGTAAGATACAGAGGAAATCTCCCTCTACACTGACCCCATCAAACACTCCCAGGACAGGGACACCATGGGGTAAGATACAGAGGAAACCTTCCTCTACACTGACCCCATCAAACACTCCCAGGACAGGGACACCATGGGGTAAGATACAGAGGAAATCTCCCTCTACACTGACCCCATCAAACACTCCCAGGACAGGGACACCATGGGGTAAGATACAGAGGAAATCTCCCCCTACACTGACCCCATCAAACACTCCCAGGACAGGGACACCATGGGGTAAGATACAGAGGAAATCTCCCTCTACACTGACCCCATCAAACACTCCCAGGACAGGGACACCATGGGGTAAGATACAGAGGAAATCTCCCTCTACACTGTCCCCATCAAACACTCCCAGGACAGGGACACCATGGGGTAAGATACAGAGGAAATCTCCCTCTACACTGTCCCCATCAAACACTCCCAGGACAGGGACACCATGGGGTAAGATACAGAGGAAATCTCCCCCTACACTGCCCCCATCAAACACTCCCAGGACAGGGACACCATGGGGTAAGATACAGAGGAAACCTTCCTCTACACTGACCCCATCAAACACTCCCAGGACAGGGACACCATGGGGTAAGATACAGAGGAAACCTTCCTCTACACTGACCCCATCAAACACTCCCAGGACAGGGACACCATGGGGTAAGATACAGAGGAAATCTCCCTCTACACTGACCCCATCAAACACTCCCAGGACAGGGACACCATGGGGTAAGATACAGAGGAAATCTCCCTCTACACTGTCCCCATCAAACACTCCCAGGACAGGGACACCATGGGGTAAGATACAGAGGAAATCTCCCTCTACACTGTCCCCATCAAACACTCCCAGGACAGGGACACCATGGGGTAAGATACAGAGGAAATCTCCCTCTACACTGACCCCATCAAACACTCCCAGGACAGGGACACCATGGGGTAAGATACAGAGGAAATCTCCCTCTACACTGTCCCCATCAAACACTCCCAGGACAGGGACACCATGGGGTAAGATACAGAGGAAATCTCCCTCTACACTGACCCCATCAAACACTCCCAGGGGAGGGACACCATGGGGTAAGATACAGAGGAAATCTCCCTCTACACTGACCACATCAAACACTCCCAGGACAGGGACACCATGGGGTAAGATACAGAGGAAATCTCCCTCTACACTGACCCCATCAAACACTCCCAGGACAGGGACACCATGGGGTAAGATACAGAGGAAATCTCCCTCTACACTGTCCCCATCAAACACTCCCAGGACAGGGACACCATGGGGTAAGATACAGAGGAAATCTCCCCCTACACTGACCCCATCAAACACTCCCAGGACAGGGACACCATGGGGTAAGATACAGAGGAAATCTCCCTCTACACTGACCCCATCAAACACTCCCAGGGGAGGGACACCATGGGGTAAGATACAGAGGAAATCTCCCTCTACACTGACCCCATCAAACACTCCCAGGACAGGGACACCATGGGGTAAGATACAGAGGAAATCTCCCTCTACACTGACCCCATCAAACACTCCCAGGACAGGGACACCATGGGGTAAGATACAGAGGAAATCTCCCTCTACACTGACCCCATCAAACACTCCCAGGACAGGGACACCATGGGGTAAGATACACAGGAAATCTCCCTCTACACTGACCCCATCAAACACTCCCAGGACAGGGACACCATGGGGTAAGATACAGAGGAAACCTTCCTCTACACTGACCCCATCAAACACTCCCAGGACAGGGACACCATGGGGTAAGATACAGAGGAAATCTCCCTCTACACTGACCCCATCAAACACTCCCAGGACAGGGACACCATGGGGTAAGATACAGAGGAAATCTCCCTCTACACTGACCCCATCAAACACTCCCAGGACAGGGACACCATGGGGTAAGATACAGAGGAAATCTCCCTCTACACTGTCCCCATCAAACACTCCCAGGACAGGGACACCATGGGGTAAGATACAGAGGAAATCTCCCCCTACACTGACCCCATC